>NW_009944884.1:41281-71400 GCF_000696875.1 Nestor notabilis
TGTTGCTAGAGGTAAGATATTTTAAAGGACAAGTTGTATGATGTTGAGCTGGTGGGAGAGGAAAGCCAATTGGTTGCAGAAGAGGAAGGACAGGCACAGCCAAGCACTGTCACCTAAACCCATCCTCTCAGGCCATCCCCGTGTTCAGAAACACTATGTCGATCTCTTGCCATCTGCATGAGCTGAGGTATGCATGAAAAGACAGACCTGCTGCTAAAACTCATTGCTTTGTCTCAACAGCTTCAGGGTGACCCACCCAGTCATGGTGGTTACCGGAGGTGATGGGGTCTGGGCATTAGAAAAAGACCGTGGCCATTCCCAGTGGTCTTCCAGGCTCTGCCCAGGGAGTCTGTTCTCAATAGATTGGTTCTTTTTTTTCCTAGTCTGAGCAGGAGGGAAAGGAGCTGGGGTGTGTTTTTCCGCCTCCATCATGAGTGCTTTCACTGAAGTGTTTTTTAAGATCTTGCTTCACTTCAGAAGAGGGAGAAAACTGAAAAACTAAAAGAAAAAACTGTGATTTCTTTCCATGTGTTACGAGGACATTATCTTGTGTGTGTTGTCAGGCAGGCATTTGGTTTACATTCCTCCACTTCTGCTTTCTCTATGGACCAAAGTAACAAGCGGAAAATGACAAACCACAGGTGTATGTAAAAGGGAATTAAAATAAAAAGAAACCTTTACTGATTCTCATGAGGTATTTATTCTGGGGTTTTTTTCCCTGCCTATAGGACTCAGAGCCTCAAAAATCCTTCAGGGGCACCCTTAGGCGGAGATGGGTTAGGTATACCTCTGGTTTTGTGAAGAAGGACCTCCATGAGCTCCTCCAGTTCATTAAGGATACAGAAACATGGGAGTGGTCTATGTCTCTTGAAACCCTTTGGGAAGACCTCACACTGGGTGGCTTAAATACCCACTTAAGCTTGTGGTTTTCAAGAGCAGTACAAACAAGCCTGATCAGCTCCCATCCATGCTTCTACTGGGCAGCACCTTCTGGAGACATGGTAATTCAACCTTCTCCTTCTTCCTGGTTTAGCTCTAGCAGCTTCTAAATAAGAAAGCTGATATACTGAAGTTAAAATCTAAGGCTTTTCCTCCAACAGTTTAGTCATGACATTTCTTTTGATAGAAGAGTGTGCTTTGCACAAGAGGAAGCATAGAGCAAAAATCTCCTTACCTCAACATTTAGCACATTGCTCATTGCCCCAACACTTAGCACATTGCACTTATTCTGTGGATTGTCTACCACCACTACAGCAGCAGTCTCATTCCAGCAATATTTTCAGGAAAGCCAACTGATGACTAGAGGTGGAAACGGGGAGTAAAAGTTTTCTGCTCTTTTAAATGGGTAAACTTTGAATGGTTGGACTGATTTAAAAAGAACACTGAGGTCCCAGTAGCAAGAAGTGGGAGCACTGCTGACCAAAGGCAGTTGCACAAACACTTGCTTCAGATGGAGCTCTGAGGGTCTTGGCTGAGAATGACATGGGCTACTGTACACGTTGAGTGTCTTGATCCCATTCACTGACTTCAATATTAACATGAGATAATATCCGGGAGAGAGAACAACCATACTGCAGAAGGTGTTCACCCTTACAGAGCTCCTTTCCCTTATCCCAGGGGACTGTCTACAATGCCACTTCACTGTGATGCAGGAGAAGGTCTGACTCCCATCCCATTCCCATTATTTACACACAAGAAAGCTTTGCTCACAGGTTCTAACCTGAACACTGGATCTTGCTAGAGATAGGCTGGATATAGTCCAAATCTTTTCTTTCAGCCAGGGTTTCTTCCACCTGAATGGAAAGGACAGGACAGAGCACATTGCAGCCCATTCACCTCCACGTGTCCTGGCCTCAGTTCTTCCAAAGCACAGCATGGATGACATCAGACCCAATACAAGCTGGTAAATGACCAACCACTTGGACAACAGTTGCTTGGGTGATGCAGTTCAGTGAGCTTGAGCCTTCCCTTCATCTCTGAGTGTTTCCCACATCCTTTACATAAACTTTCACTGGAGTAAAAGAGTTCATGGCATGTCTCTGGCAATGACCCTAAACGTCAGCTGAAGAATGCAACAGAAAATTACAGAACAAAAATAAAGCAGTGGCAAAAGGCCATTTGGACAAATCACCCTTTTCTCTCTCCCTAGTCCCAGAGCACGGTGCCCTCTAGATCTATTGGTCTGATGTTGTTACAGTGGCTATTTTGAAGGATGCTCTCATGCCACCTGGTACACTCACAGTATCAGTGTCATGAGGGGCGCCTTGTTCCATTCACAGCTATGCAATGTCTTCATCCAGCATGGCACAAACAATGCAGTGTGGTTTCCTGGAACACTGCCGTAGCAGAGAGTAAAGATTGTAACTGGGCATGAGCAAATTCTGCTGCTCATATGAAATATAATCGTAGTCAAACCTGACTGATGGAGACCTTTACAGAATGCCATCCCCACTGACTGGACTGCTCAGTAGTTTCAAGCAGTCTTTGGAACTCATTTCTCCTGTAACCTTTCCCCTCTCATTTAGCCATTCCAAAGCAAATTGGTTTCAGAGTCCACAACTAAGCACTTCAATTTTTGCTATGCACGAGGCCCAGATTCATGGACTCTTGCTTCATGCAGTCCTATGTGAAATTGGGACTCTTTTACACTCCACAAAGAAATGGTGGATTAAACCAGCTGATGGTTACGCAGCACCAAGCTGCTTTGTCCGCAGACATCATGAGCCAGAGAAAATGTGACTTTATGAACCATCCTATTCTGGGGTAGCTTGGGTAATGGGTTGGGCTGGGCTGTTTATAGGGACAGGTATAACAAGAGCAGCATGGGATGTTGGTAGCTCCTATACTGATCGTATGCAGGATGTCTAATTAGGCAGATCCATTTTGGCTGTGAAGCAGAAAGGAGGATGACCAGCACAGCTTGACATTTTCCTGCAGTGGTGCAGGAGCTGGGAGAACAAAGGATGACTGGGTGCATTCTTCCTGGAGTTGGGCTGAACCACTTAGGTAACTCTATCCCAGTGAGCACCTAAGCATATCCCTAGATACTTAGCCATTCTACTCCCACTCATGCTTCCAGGATTCTCACGGATAAGACGGTTCCTCTCCAACTCTTTTCTGTATTTTAAGCCAACAGTTCAACCCAGACAAGGGCAGATGAGAGCTAAATGCCCTTAAATGCAACCTAGGTGAACCTGGAAAGGGACGTAGTGATAGTGAATCAAAGACAGATAAACAAGTCAGATCTATATTGACATAAAAACATACATTTCCCCCCCTCCATGAGAAACAGAAATCAGTTTGCTGCTAGCTGAGCAATTATGGGTTCCAAATCCCTTCAGTTCTCTCTCGAAGAACAAAAACTTTATGAAGAATTTTCCATTTCTCAACTGAATGCCACAAAGATTAACAAGTAATATTAGCTCCGCTGAAGTACCTTCATCTGGCCATGGAAAATAGAGGACATCTAAGCAGCCAAACTTTGAGCAAGAAATTAAATCCAAACTATGTCTGTTTGGAAGCAATATCCCTTTGGAGAAGAGAAGGATTGATATCTGCCAAAGTGCTAACAGATGGTTTTTATATGCAGTACTGTATAAATTTTCTGTAGGAGGAACACTGGATACAGCAATGGTGAATGATTTATTTGGAGCAGCAGGTGTATTGCAAACTGCGTTTCAAGCTGGTTTGTGTGTGTGTGTGGTGAGGAAGGAGGGCTTCATCGAGTGGTAAATTGTGGCCACCTATGCAGAAGGATGTGAGCCAACTAGGCTATTCCATGAGTCTATCTGGAGTATATCTATCAGTTCCAGCAACAGAATAGCTCATGTAATACTTGTTGAATGTGCTTTATGGCCTGCTTGGGAGATAACATAGTAGCGAAATCACCATTATAAAACAGGAACCTGTAATTCTAACGTTTAAAGGCAGCTCATTCCTACTTATGCACAGTTCCCACTAGTTTGAGAAGGAATTAAATGAACAGTCCCTTCCAACTTTAAATTTTAAGCTTGATTTTGCAAGGTTTCTGCCCATGTCTCGCCCAACATTGCTGCAGTCCTTCCTCTCTCCTGAAGGAAAAATCAATGCTGGAGGACATCTTAGGTCCCTGGAAGTTGAACAGAGCAGCCCTTATTAACCTTTTTGGAGAAACCATGGTGTTATTCTGGATACAAAGCCAGTCTCCTAAGCAACGAAATCTAGACCCTTTTGGGGTCATGAACTGAAAGGCTCATCTAGCACACAAAATCCCTCCTGGGAGAGTCCAGGAGTTAGGCTGTATCTTGGAAATCATTACTATCCAACTGTAGGAATTACTTTTCAGCCATTACAGCTCCAGACAAGAAAAGATAAAGCCAATCCTTTGGCCTGTCTCCCATACCATAACCTTGTAGTCTAGGTTTGAGCAGTCAGCAGTGAATATCAACAATTTCCATCAGCCACTGGGGTTACAGGACAGGAAAGAAACCCTGATACTGAAAACACATAAGATACCAGCCTTCCAAGTAGAAAGGAGGAAGCCATGTCTGAATGGGAGAGATATCACTGACCAGATGCAAAGCCAATTATTCCTCATGGCTTGGTTCCTACCTAATAGTAGTTAATTGCAGATACACTGAGAGTTCAACTAGAAGAGTATCTGCAGAGAAAGTGCTGAAGGAACCTGAGCTGGGATCAAGAAAGATTCAGTTTACACATGAAGTCTCTGAACATGAGAGTCCTGGAAGCATTATAATATGGAGGTGAGATGAAGTCAGCAAGAGAAAGTATACAGAGGAATAAGTGAATAAACAACCAGGGTGAGTCTGCTGGAACAAGAAATGCTTTTGGCGAACATGAGCTTCTCCAAAACGTCAAGCATTATTTATTCACTTATGTCTAAGCCTGAGGAACATCTTGTTTAAATCACACAAAACAGCATGGCCAGACCCTGCACGCAAGTAAATCAGCATAATGTCACAGAGCTCCAAGGGATGATGTTGATTTATACAGGCATATCACAACTTCAGTTGGTAGGGAGGTACTTAGGCTACCAGCCAGGATATGGTGTAGGAAAAGAGGGAGAAGATTTAAAGTGGAAAATGTCTGTGGCATGAAGCAAGGTCCTTGCTGGTGAATGTAATCACATTCAAAGAGGGTAAAGTGAAGTCTTGCTGAAACTCTTCCTACCTGCTTTTTCTATGGTCAGCACATGAACAGCTCCTGAATGCACTCTGGGAATTTTTCTCCCAATTTACAACATAGAAAAGATGTGTTCCTACCCCAAAGCTCTTCTGCTGCCCACAAACAAAGGTTTGCAATGGGGCAGATATACTTCGAGGCACTCCCAGGCAGTACATCTGGTAGCTGGAGCTTAGGGTTATCTGTGAGTTTCATAGCTCTCAGAAGGGTTTTCCTTTATGTTTGTCCCTCCTCATTTTTCTAGACCTACTTTCTAGAAGTGTAGTTGGATTAGGCACAATCTGAAATTCCTCCACCTTTTCTTTTTAACTTGCACCTTCATAATGATGCTTGAACTCCTGCAGCTTTAGTACTTGGAGAGACAGTTGCGGTCACCTGTGCGCTCCTCCGTGTCAGTGGTCTTTGCCACATGCTTCCCATTGTTCCCTTCCCTAACAAAATTCCAGACCTTACCCTCACCCTCCTGAAGGAACCAAGGCAAAGGTGGTTGCACAGCTGCCTGCTCTACATGGGGGTGTTTGGAGAAATAAACAGCACATTTCATTTTGTATTAGTAAACCAGCAGCTGGTATTTCATTATTAAATGGGGTTTTTTTCTTCTTCATCCAACATTACATAGTGCCGTATCCAGACTCCAATGCTATCTATACTTCCCTCATCTGTATCTTCATTGCAAAACCTTGCTTTCCCAAATTGAGGGTGCTACTGTTTCTGGTTACCTACAGAGATACAGTAGTGGCTTCCATGAATTGTGCCCTGGAAATGCAGAAGGGACATCTGGGAAAGGGGACACCAGACCACAGAATGCAGGGATATTCAGGATTGCTGTAGGTGACTCTGGTGCGTAAAATCACTCACAAACTCATCAAATGCTGCTTAAAAATTAACCAGCTTGCCTGTGCTCTTGATAACTGCTTTGGATCAACAATCCAGAGTCAAGTCTATAAAACATGATGTCCTATTTTGCTTTTGGGAAGAAAAAGATCGTATTATATTTGACTTCAGGTTAGACTTGAGCCATGTTTAGTTTTTCTCCACAGCCAGGAGGACTGGAAATTTAATTTTGGTTTTGAAAGAAAGCTGGCTTCTCTGGTAACCACAAGACTTTAGGAGTGGAGTCCTGAGAGAAAAATGCCAGCTCTTGGGAAACCTGCAATAAATTCACAAGAACCAGCAATGCTGTCTGAAGGGGAGTGAGACTTATTTGGGGGAGTTTCTGGCAAGAAAAAGATGAAGGAAAAGAAAACACAAGTCTAATCCAGAGGTATCCATCCAATCCAATGCAATTATTCTTGTTTATTATTGTGCACATTTTTTTGGTCAGCTCCTATCTGCCAGCGTGATGCCACTGAGTCCTAATCTGCACAGTGAGGAAATCATGTCTTTATTGCATTCTGAATCATTTCTCTAGACAAAAGCAACTGGGTTTTTTGGGAACAGGGTCTTAAGTTTCTGCAAAGAAATCAAAAGTTAAACATCTGGAATGCGGAAAAAGTCATGCTGAAAACGTATCTTTCCCTCAGTCCCCCAGTGAATTACAGCAGTTTTATAGCGATGTTAGGCCAAGGCAAGACAGCTTCAGCTTGGAATTTTCTTTTTCACTCCTCATTCCTGTACCCTCAAAATGTTGTGATCAATCCTATATTCAAAAAAACCCTGCAATGTGTCTTACATGGAGCAGCAGGACTAGGAAAATCTGCAATGGCATTCTGGCATAAAAGGAAGCCCCTAAGTATAAGCTAGGAACTTCTAGAAATGACAGAATTCTTGGCCAAGGCTTTTGTGGTAGTCCAGTAACACTAAGCCATCTGACAAACACCAGGGTCACCGGGTACGTGTTCCCTCCACCTATCTTCCACTCTCTACCTAAGTATAAATATATTTGTGTGTGTTTGCATGTGTATGTATAAGAAAACATTCATATACACATCCCTCCACATATCATCTTAGACTTTGCATTGCACATATGTCCCCCAATGTGCACTCATAGCCCAGAAAATCACCATGTCCTGGGCTGCATCACCAGCAGCATGACCAACAGGTCGAGGGAGGAGAATCTCCCCCTCTACTCTGCTCTGGGGTGAGACACCCCCCCTGCAATTCTGCATCCAGCTGTGGGGCCCCCAGCAGGAAAAGGACATTGGAGCAAGTCCAGAGGAGGCCACGAAGATGCTCCAAGGCCTGGAGCACCTCTGCTATGGAGACAGGCTGAGAGAGCTGGGCTTGTTCAGCCTGGAGAAGGGAAGGCTCCAGGGACACCTTAGAGCAGCTTCCAGTGGCTAAAGGGGCCCACAGGAAAGCTGGGGGGGGGGTTTTGACAAGGACAAGTAGGGACAGGACAAGGGGGAATGGCTTTAAACTGAAGGAAGGGAGATTTAGATGAGCTATTAGGAAGAAGTTCTTCCCTGTGACGGTGGTGAGGCCCTGGCACAGGTTGCCCAGAGAAGCTGTGGCTGCCCCATCCCTGGCAGTGTTCAAGGCCAGGTTGGACGGGGCTTGGAGCAACCTGGTCTAGTGGAAGGTGTCCCTGCCCTTGGAGTTAGAACTAAATGGTCTTTAAGGTCCCTTCCTACGATCAGATTCTATGAATAAACACTGTTTGTAGAGAGGAGACCACATAAGAGGTTTTCAGCACAGCAGGGCATCAATATCCAGTTCAAATTATTAGAGTGGTCTCATACACAGAGTGCTTAAAATGATCTTATTGAAATGCTTATTAAGTCTGATCAGTAGAATTACTATTATTAATGTAAAATCATCTCCTTCCTCTGTGTCATAGTGAAATGCAAGGGAAACAGTCTGATACAGAGAAAGAGAGAAAAGCAAGCTCAGTGGAGGAATTATTTAGGGAAAGCTTTAGATGGAAGACACGTGGGACACAGAAGATACCTCTGCTTTACAATCAATCTCCCTGCTTTGAGCCATCAGAAAGACATGCCACCCAAAATTAGACTCTCATGGACCCTCCAGACCTGCTCCAGGGCTTTATCTCTGTGAGCTCAGAAAGCAAGGTGCCTTGAAGGATCTTGCTAGACTTCTACAGACTTTTCATCATGGGGGAGTCAGATCTCAGGGCAATTGGCACCTTGATGTAGTGAAGATATTAGGAACAGAAAAGAGTCCTGGAGACCCAAGTCATTTGCTTATTTTTGCACTTGAAGCACAGTGTGATTACGGAAGCCAACTTCAGTCAACCTGGACCGTACTGTCTCTGGTTCCTCTCATGCAAACCCCAACATGACAACCAGCCAGTCTTACAGGGTTAACAGTTTTAGATCATCCAGCTTTTCTAAATGTTTTCACTTGAGTAAGGCCATTTCTCTTCATAGGTGAGTTTTTCAGACGGTATCCGTTACTTTTGACTCAAACCACACTAACCCTCTCTTGTGGTTGTTCTGAGCCAGCAAAATCCCCTTGTACAGGATGTTACAGCTTGTACTCATATCTGTACTATCTCTGCAGCTACACACTCTTATCTAAGTTAGGTTGTCACTGGTTTCCTCGCTACTGCTGAGTCTGGTTTCCAGCTCCCTTTGACTTAAAGCTGTTGTTTTGCTCTTCGTACTTTCTGTACTTTTGTCCACAATTCTGTGTGTGATGAGTTTCCAAAAACACCTCTTGTGATACTGAAACAAAGATAATTCTCACTCCAGATACACAGCACAGACCTCGAAAATATAATCCCCACATCTCCAAATAGTTTTTCAGAGGCTGAAGAAAAAGTTTCCCATGCTGACACATCTATTATCACCTAAGATTTACTTTAATGAATTGTTAAGATGAATGGGGTGATCTGCCCCTCTCCACACTTTTGTTGCCATGAAAGTCCTGGCATGGAGCTGGATGAATAGTGGGAGTTTTGGTTCAGTGGCTGAGCTGAAAATTGAGAGAAAAGGGGAAGGAGGAGAAAGGAAAGAATTCAGCAGACAAGATAAAAATGCTTTTTGACAATTACTTACTTCTGAACTTTCCATTTGAGGTCAATCAGAAAAGTTTTATTTGACTCAAACTCAATATTACATATTTAATCCTGGAGTTACTTAGCCCTGCTGTTGATACCTCAGCTTTGAATTTAAAGTCACTTTGTAATGGAGCATTCCACTTATATAAGGCAAAAGCTGAAAAGTTTTCTTTTTCAGTGTCAAAGCTACACAGCAGTTTGTCCTCAACCCCATGTGGTGTCCCTGTGGGGACATATTTTTCCTGTGAGGGCAAAAAAAAGAAATTTTTATTCATGCATGCATGGGTTTTTTTTCTGTTCGGGGTGCCTGTTGCGGAAGGAAGGCTGTCTCACCACCTGTCAGAGCAATATGTTTTTAGTGTAAACTTGTGCCTGGATGTTTTGCGACTTGCAAGTACAGCATGAGCTTGTGGGGGCACACAATTCCTGATGAGACAGCACTGCGGGACTGTGCATCATGTGTCATGCAAAGTGCCAGCTGAGCACACAGGGCTTGGCACACAGAGCTGAGATGCAGTAACGTGATCCATGTCTCCTACACATGCAAATTATCACCCAGAAAGTGATCCACAACAGCTTAAGATGTAGGTGGTGCACTTCATTACCTGTAAGGACCAGACTCAGATGGCACAGATAGGCGGTAACCCACGATTCAACATCAAGGCTATTCCCACTTGGACCAGTGCTGAAACTGGCCTCTAGAGGATCCACTCAACCCTATGGGTCTCATGAGGAGATCAGGGACTAAGACTTTCAGTCGTGCTTTGTGTTCCATTCAGACAGCCATTAATTACCCCATTACTTTAACAGTCCCAGACCAGGACGTTACAGAAAACCACATTCTGCTCTTCCCTATGACTGATCTTAACACAGCTTTTGTTGTTCATGCACATGACTCCAGTTATCCAATGTCCCATATCCCTCAGTGACAACCTTATTGCACAGTCCTAAAGTGGCAATAGGAGAGGAGAGGAGAGGAGAGGAGAGGAGAGGAGAGGAAAGAAAAAAAGAAAAAAAAGAAAAGAAAGGAAAAGAAAAAAAAGCAAAGAAAAGAAAAGAGAAGAAAAGAAAAGGCTTAATCTATTCTTTTTCCTTGCCCATGAACCTTTTTCTGGTTGGGCGAACACTTCTCTAATAAAAGTCCACTTGCCTGGGTGCTGTTCACATAGTTTGGTGAGCAGTATAGAGTCTGGAGATGATAGTCAGGAATTTACTCGTTCATAGACCATCATGCATTTTACATGGATTTGCTGGTTCATAGACCAGAGTAAGCAGGAAATGCCAGGAAGTCTCCAAAATGTTGTCTGCAGAGGACAGATAGATTAAGGAGGGGTTTCTTCCACCAGCCATACATATTGCACAGGCACATACTGCAATGCCCTGTATTCCTGAATACTTTCATACTTTCTACTTCAATTCCTTCCCCTCTCTGTTTGTCCCTCAAGCTTCCTCCTTTTCTACACTCATATTGCATTTCTTTAGCTTCTAGGCAAACCCCAGATCCCCACCAAAAAAGCTAACCTAAGATTATTGCTTTCTAGGACAAGAAATTTCTAGCCACTGAAAAGTTAAGTTCTATGCCCTCACACATTTTAGCATCCCTTTGAGACAACACAGCCTGCTTGTTTGCTTTTCAGGAGTTCTTAAAAGCGTTTACTAAGCAGTTTAACATCCCCCTAAAAAGTATCTTTCAATGCTGATGGTTAAACTAGTTGAGATAAACCAAAATATTCCACAGATTGCTTTTTCCTCTTTTGTCCATCAACTTTTTATTTTAAAGTCTCTGTGAAGAGACTTGACATCAAGATGAGGACATGCAGATCTTGTATTAGTTCAGGAGAACTATGTAGTTTTGGAGCATATGATGCTGCTGGGTGAGAAGGTGAATCCTAGAGAACTGGTATTCTCAGCCCACAGTCCTCAGCACTTTTATATCATTGGAAGGAAAAGTACCTCTGAGGAAGCTTGCCTGAATGATCTGAATGTGTTTTACAAGCTGTATTGTTTCAACACAGACACACAACCATGTGGGCTGTGATAAACAGTGTGTCACTCATTGTGCAAATTTGCCAAGAAAAAATAAAGTTGAGAGGCCCAGATGAAAGTTTGTAGGATCTGATAACCTTCCTAGTCCTGCCATGGTCTCTGTGGGTAACTCTTGCGCCTTGGTCCTCAGCAGTGAATGAGGCTCCTGCACAGCCAAGCTTGGGAGACGCCAGAAGCTAATGATGCAAGAACCATCCCCAAGTTGTTTATTGAGTACTTAGCACCAGTGAATCGCAACTCTGATAGATGCTGGGAAGTGGAAGAGAAATCAGTCTGAATCTCTTACAGAAAGCAACAAAACAGGCCTCCAGTTTTTGAAGTTCTTTCAAAATGACCTTTACAGAGTAATGAACTTAATTTACCTCAGAAGGATGAACTGTTTCTAGTGTGATTCAAAGCTACTGCCATGGGGATTACTGCCAAGGCAACTGCATGCATGGGTCATTCGGTAATTCCCTCCGCTGCCTGCCTGTGAGCTAAGTCTGTGTGAAGACTCTGAATGCCACCGAGGTGTGCAGCATCGCGGACTAATTGCACATTTTACTGTATCACTAACCTACTAAAGATGCCAGGTCCAAGCAACTGAGAGAATTCAACAGGTCTCACTGTGACGGTAAAAAAAAAAATAAATTAAAAAAAAATACATGTATATAGTAGCTTTATTGAATGCATCCAGCTTGGGTTCAAGGGTTAATGAAAGTCAGATGAAGATGCCAGCCCTTTGATGTGCTGCTGGCTGTGAGGTGGCTTCTCAAACAAAACCCTAGCGAGCGTCACAAATGAGCCATTTTTTGCAAGAGGCAAAAAGCTGCAAGCAACTGCAAGCACTGGTTTGCAAAAACAACTTGATTGGAAAATAAGGCTTGTGTTTCTTCCAATTCTAAACTGACCACAAAGAGTGCACTCAGTTAAAAGCCAGGATGATTCCTAACAGAGATTCATTTACAATGATGTCATAGAGTACTATAAAAAACTGAGAAACAATTTTTATTATTATCAATATTATTATTACTTCAAGTACAGCGTCAAACTCTGTGGCTCTAAATCAGTGCAATTCTGGGAACTTGAGCTACAGAATTGACTCACAGATTTTAATAAGACTTGTACTCTTCCAGAAGATTTATTGTCATCAAAACCAACGTCATAGGGTCCAGGCAGAGATGACTGTGAAGCTGGAAGGACAATGGCATATAAGAGGTTAGATTTGAAGATCTCATTATCCCATCTTGCTTTAAATGCTACAAATCTATAAGAGGCTATTTGGAGGTTCTTATTATAGAGACATTACACTATTTCTTCCTTTATTCTCTGCCCAGACACGTCTTTTACAATAGGTGATAAACAACCAGCCTTCATTATCATTTGATTGCATTACCCTTTGGATCAAATCAAATTACGTGAACATCTTCCTTCTCCAAACATCTCTGATTAGTTTACACCCTCTGAAATTATTCATTTCCTCAACTAATGTCCTCTTCCCTGGTAAACACTATATATTTACATACATCTCCATTCTCGTTAGCTTTGCACAGGTCAGATGACACTTGTCCACCATCCAGCTTTTAAGCAGATGCCAGGAGATTGCTCTCTGCAGCAAAGCGAAATGATTTTGCCATCATTCTCAATGGTTTGTATATCTTTCTAAACAGCTCCCTCTATGTACTTCTCTGTGCTTTTGTTAATGAGTCTATTTCTCTATCCTTACCATGTTTGTATGAAGCCCATTCCATAGAGTAGATTTTCAAAAACCTGGGAGCAGTTAAAAGACCTAAATCCATATGAAAGCCTATAGAATTTATTGCTTATTTTGCACTGCTGAGATTTCCCCAGAAAAGGTTTTAATGATGACATTGCCCTAAGCCTCCTTTCTTCTCATATATATCAACTTACCAAGCACCAACTACTCTTGTTTCCATCAGGACACGCCAGGTTAGCCAAAACAGGTGAAGCAAACCCAGTCCAAGTTTACTTCATTATCTCTTCTCAGCCAAGAACTGAATCCTAGAAAATGTCCTGGGTCTAATCCCTATGTGGCAGAGGTTAAAAAGTCTTTGTTCCCCTGTCACGTTCCAGTTCAACCTCCCTCTAAGTCTAAAAGCTGCCTAGATGCCATCACCAAGTAAAGAACCAAAGCTGAGAGATCAGGAGCAAAGTACGTGCTGTTGCTGTGGATTTGCCAGGATTGATGAACACCAGCAGGATGTGTACGTGGATGGATTTTTCTCTGAAGGAGGTCAAAAGCTTGGCCAGAGGCATGGCTCTGTTTCTGCCCTGGAGCAGGGAAAAGCACACCAAGGTCAGAGAAGCACTCCTGAATGTTGGATCAAGTCCAGTGTTCTGGTGGCACTTCATTGAACAATTGCCCATACATTAGCAATGTTCCAGCATGGTTTATACACTGCCTGAAAAGCCTTTACTATCACCCTGGGGTTACCCAGCTCCTATCTGTACATCTGTCATACCTCCACATTCATTTATAAATGCTTTTGTCTCTCCTGGCTGAATCCATCACCAGAGGGAAAGGTCTTTCCTTGCAGACATCCCACTTCTGCCTTGTCTTTTTAGGTGCAAACTGGGGAGGTAGGAAATAATCCCATAGTTTCCAGACTTGGAACAAGCTGGAAAGTTGGAAACAAGCACACAACACTCATCTTCTAAAGAAGCTCAAAGTCCTTCAACAAGAGTTTCGTGGACACCATGGCAGCATATGAAGTGATCTATGTCCTGGGGTACACAAGCACTGAAGACTCCAGACACCTCTGGAGTAGTGTTGGAGGACTGTGGAAGGAGTGAAACCTAATGCAGACCTGGGCATATTGCCCTGGGAGAGCTATGCCCAGAACAGTGCTTTTCCATGGTCCAGGACAGTGCTAGCTGACCTGGACCAAAACCATAAGAGATCATGCCAATATTTGCATAATATCTTCTATTTAATATATTCATAAGTAATTTGGACAATGGGATCAAATGTATCACAGCAAAGCATTCTGCAAACAGCTAATGAAAAATGTTAAAGAAGAGCAGAACAGCTTAAGGACTCATGCAGGAAGCTTTGTAATATCTCATCTTATCACAGCTAGGAATAACACTCTTCTTTTTCCCCAAGAGGGGAAATTCTGATGTTTTTTCATTCTAAAATACATCTTGGCCAAAAAAAAAAAAAAAGGAAGAAGAAGAAGAAGGATTAATTACATGACCTTGTGTAGCTGGGGAGTTTTCAGATAAAGAACAGAGAAAAATATTCAGAGCAAATGAAGAGCCAATTAATGGCTAATTTGTTTGTATCGTTTAGCAAGTCCTGCTGAGTACCTGGGGAATGCTATTGCAAAGGAAGCCAGGGACTAGTCCTCATAGATGTAAGCAGATTAACTTTCCTTTGTCTAAACCTCATGCATTTTGTATTACTCCATAGGAGGAGAGATCACAGGTTCATGTCCCTAACTTCACCTTGCCTGACAGAACTTACTCATCTTATTCATCTGTCAGGAGGCAAAGGAAAAGAGATCTGTTTGTTAAGTAAGGTCAGTCTCCAACTGACATCCTGGGGTTCATCTCGGGGTTGAATACTCCCCTGCATATAAAGCCAGACAGGAGGAAGTCATCCTACCTACCTCACAGCCAGGGGGCAGGTCCCAGCCACATCTGTTGTCTCCCTCCCCTCCTTTCTCTCCATCCTATCACCATTAGTATACATATATATCAATGTTTTCATACCTATCAGCTACAAGACAACCCTCCTGCCTGAGCCCAAATGTTCCCCACAGATTGTTAGTTCTTCAAGGCATGAAAGTGCTAACTTTTAGTTGAATAATTGTTCTTTTCTATTGCCCTGAAACCCCAGGCACAGTCTGAATCCTTCGTGTTCTCCTGCATGTACTGTACTAGATGCTGTATGAACCCAGAGAAGAAAGACACCACTGCTCCCAGGGGTGCTGAGCTACAACAGCTTAATGCATTTGTGACAATACAATGACTGTAAGTAGCAATATGGGTATTATAACCACCCTTTTTTCCACCCTATTGATAAGCCCCTACAGTAAGGACTCTTGGCTCTTTGCAAATATATGCATTTCCTCTTTTAGTAAATTACACTTTCCTGGACCCCTTCCATGGCAACAAATTGCATGAAGCCCCATAGGCACGTTCTCTTGTTTAATCAGAAGGCTAAGTGGACTCAGATGCCTGGCTTGAACTCAAATTATAATGCCCGTCAGCAGCTGATGTGCTGTTTTCCTGACAGTCAGTTCTCACTTCTTGACACATTGCCGGAATCTGGCAAAGCAGCAGTGCTTCCTGAAAACATTTGTTACACCCCCAGCAAGAAGCACCCCAAGTGACAAGCATGAGTCATTAGATGGAAGACCAGCAGCCAGAAATGAATGTCTTTTTCTTAGTGAAAAAGAGCATCGAAACAAAAGAAAATTAATAAAAATGAAAAGCAGAGATTTAATGTACTCACTGAGTAATTATAGCAACGAAAGCACGCACTTAGCTAAGAGCTTCCATGGAAGAAAAAGCTGAATACTGAGATTTCAAGCCTATTTGCTGCAGATCTCGATTCTGCTCCATTTCCATGCAGGGTATATAACCTGCCCAGAACTCCCCACATAAGAAGAAACCACATACAGGCAAGTTTCCTACATTCCTCCAGAGCCCTGAGAAGCCATTCAGATGCCCAAAATCTGGGCTGGCCAGTTACATTCTGCAGCCTACCTGCAACCCAATGTCCACCCACAGCAGTGGGTGAGAGATAGAGGGAAGTGTGTGGGGACCATTTGCAGTTTCACCTCCGGATTCAACTCCTCACTCAAATTGCCATTTTCACTTGCAAATCTCACAAATTTCATCTACTTTGATAATGCTGTAAGAATCCACCTGGATTTAGGAGTTCCAATTTGGGAAGCGTAGTGTTACTAATCCAGTGATTATAGTCCCTTTAAATTCCCCCTGGATTAATCATGGAAAAAAAGATATGAAGGTGAATGGATTTATTATTTTCTTTTTTGTGTAGTTACAAAACAGAGTTTCTTGCTATTAAATGTACTACTACAACTTCTTTTTAATTCTGTGGCAAACTTCACTGTTCTGTCTTTATTCTAATTATGTTAATAACATCCTAAAATTACCTCAAAGGTGAGGAAGTTATATTAGTTGCTTTAAATTCCTATTTGACACTATTGTTTTATGTTGATATGCACTGTGAAACACTATATGTTACCCCCAAATTCCTGACAGTTTTCAAAAAGTTGCCGTGTCTCTAAAAGAGCTTTTATTATCTGAGCTTCCTACCAGCTCAAGTCAACCAAGTCTTTTTTTTTTTTTTAAGCAGGTATCCCACATCTCAGATTATTTAAGAGAAGTGTCAGCCTTTATTTTAAATCAGTTTAACTTTAAAAATTTAATAATTCTGCAGCCACACTGAAATTCACTCAGGATAAGATATTCTGCTGGTATGGAAAATAAGCTGGCTGACTTCATCTCAGAGGGAAGCTGTGGTGCTGGAGCATGTCCATGTGTATCAGGACACATCATCATCCAATCAATGGCTAGAAAATTACATCATGCAGAGTCAGCGACGGAATCTTTGTTGAGCTCCAGGGTATTCATCTGGTGGGTTTCTCTCTCATCTGGCAACAATCCATGAGTTGCCCTTGGGGAGAGTCTTTCCACTATCTTCAACAAGCATTGTGTCCAGTCTTGCAAAGTAGAGCCAGGCTCATTTGAAAAACTCGAGACGTGTTTTGTGCCATGCAGACAGCATCCAGGACAACTTGGGAGTGAATGTCCCTCTTTTCAGGATCTTCAGCTTGGAGAGCTAGCTGGGGTGGTGGGGAGAGAAGTGGTAAGCAAGGAGAGAGGAAGGGACATCCCACAGTCCCAGGATACCTGGTTAGCAAGTCTCATGAATGGAGTAGAATGAGACTTTCTAGAGTTCTCTGGAATGGAATAGACTGAGTTGATTCTTGGAGAGCTGAAGAAAGCAAGTGAGGTTTTGTCAAGGGAACAAAGGAATACCAAGGTGATCGATGAGGCGGTGGAGACCATTCTCAAAACAGCAAAGCACCATGGAAGGCAGCATCATGAGGGAGGGAGCCACAAGGGATTGGCCATTGACTGAGAGATGATGACCATTAAATGGTCTTGGTCCTTTAGAGTAAGTGATTCATCCTGCCAGGAAAGGAGCAGGAAAACATCAGCTTTTGGGATGGAGTGAGACAAAACCAGCTGAGGACATGAGAATTAGCCTGTAAAATATGACTCTGAATGGAAATTTCGGGGGGCGGAAGAAAAGTGAAATGTCTGCATTCATTAATACGTGCAAGGGATCCTGGAAGAAAGGGAGGTGCAGAAATCAATTTGTTAGAGGGAAAACAATGTTAAAAGGTATCACTTGTTCTGATTTTCAAGCAAATTCTCTGTTTCCATGTGTTTGCAAGAGATCAGTGGGTCTGTTCCCTATCATGCTATTTCCAGTCTGACACCTTAATATAAGCTCATATGGTGGCTAAAACAAGGATACCAATGTGACCTGAGATGGTTTGGCTGCAGGTTCAAGAGACATCCTCGCTAAACTCCTACAGGCACAGTAATCGAGGAGAGGGCTTCATGGGTCAGTAGTCCCCTGAAACTTCAGAGCTTCATCCTCTAGAAAGTCTGTGTCTCTGCCATAAATTACATTAGCAATGTCACTTCAGATTTGATGGAGCATTGCTATGCAAGAAGCTTTCAGCTGTAACAGTACAGCTACATGCTGGAAATGCTGTTCTTAAAAAAAAAAACAAAAAAAAACGAAAAGCCAAAAAAACCACCACCACAAAAAAAAAAAATATTACTACCTTATGTTATTATATACCAGTTGTATTTTCAGGCTAAAAATGTACCTTTTAAATTTAAGGAAACCTTTTTGATGTAAAATCTAGTGGAGGCAAGTTAATGTAGCTTTTCTCTGAGGGTGTTGTGTCCAACCTCAGGCAACATCATCTCAGATACTGTGAAGTGGAAAGCAATCTGTGTCTTCTCTCCTTCAGGGCTTCAGAGTATGAGAGAAAAGCATGTTCAAAATATGTTACCATTTCCACAATAATCTCTAGTTTCCAGCACTGCCCTTATTGTGATTGCCATATTTTGTGTATTCATAGCATTGTTTTGAAATGAGAGTGCTTCTTTCTAATTCAGTTTGTTTATGTTTGCAGGCGAATGTGGACTAAGAAATTCACAGATGTAGCATGACATATCTGTTCTAGAAAAGGATGAACATGCAGAATTTTTCTGTGATGGAAATGGAGACTTTCAGATTAATTAAAAGCGATCCTTAATATCCAAAACAGCCTCATTTAAGGATGAGCTCTTTTCTTGCAATTAGCCCCACAAAAATTAAAAAAAGAAAACCACACTTGCATTCACCACTCATCTAATTGGGAGCCTTTTTTAAATGCAAGTTGTTTTGCTGTTATGCTTTCTAGATCTAAGTGTTCTGATTGTCTGCAATTACATACAATTACTTGACTAGATGTGAGGCAGACCTAGCCTTTTACTGGGATCACAGCTTTCCTGATGCACATGGTTAAAATGAGTTAAACAGCATTAATCACTTCAGACTAGATACTCAGAGCAGGAAAAATTGACCAAGTTACCTTGACTTTAGTAAAGCTGCACAGATTTATATTGTGCTGAAAATCCAGTACAGGTTTGATTGCATGATTAAAAATCAGATGGTACATAAAAAATCAGAGGGTACATAAAAAAATCAGAGGCTGTTTGGACTGCTGTGTTTAGCCTTTGCCTCCCTTGAATTTGCCTCATTGTTTATTATCAGAATTATATAATTAAGATTATCGGATTACCAGATAAAGTCCTCTCTTGCAATGAGCTATAATAGCTAAACAATCTGTCTGTAAGTATTAAATCAATGTGCTGAGTCATATATCTGCATTTGAGCATCCAGGCCATTACAGAGACATTACCAGATCTCCTTTAACCTTTCCAATGATCTAAGATTTGTTGTTCTTTACTCATGGCACTCATAAGACAAAAAAGGCCTTTCCTGGGGCCATGGAGAGAAGCCCAGGTGATGGGTGTATAAGCAGCACATTTCCACGACTAAACCTCACCCATCCATTGCTGGAGAAACCCCAGGTTGTGGTGGAACCCACACAAAGTGGTGTCTCATTTACCTCATGAATTCCCCTATGGCTGCTGTCTAAACATTTCCAGAGAGTAATTCAGGGTGGAAACCTAGCATTCATGTTCTGGTTTGTCTCCTGGAGAGTTCTACCTGTCTGTTCAGGTGTCCTACTGAGCAAGGAGTCCAGCCTGGCCTGGAGGATTAAACTGGCATTTCTATATCCATGTCATTATCATCTGATCTGCTACTGAAAGACAGCCACCTCCGGAGGGAATAAAATACAACTGGTTCAATAATCCACAATCAACTTCACTCTGGGCTTTGGGTGGAGGAGCAAAATGAAGTGACAAACTGTGAAATACTGACCAAAAAGGTAAGAGGAAATTAAATACAAGTCTTGCTTTCAGATGGACTTGCTGGAATGAATGAGCTGGGAAAATTCAGCCTTTTCTGTTCCATGTTTATACTAATGAGGTATTCAAATTATTTCTGCTTGTGTTTTAGGGGTGCCTTTTTTGAATTAAGTCTGTCTCTGGGGGCCTTTTGCCTTGGGGTTCTTGAGTTCTTTAGCTTTTTGCTAGTGTTTTAGTGAGGACTATATTTATGCCTGCCTTAGTCAAGGGGACTTTTCATTCCTCTACATATTGGTTTCCCAACCGTAAGGAAAGGAAGGACTAATGAGCCCACATGGTCCTATTCCTCCTGTCAAAAGCAGAAGCACCCACCATCTTTTTCAAAACTGATTGAGCTCCATGTGATGAGTGGCCACGATCTGTCCTTGTTTGCTTCTCACTGAACCTGTTCCAAAACATCCATTTCCTACCTTTTAGAGACCTTCTAATTTCCCCCCTGAATTGATCTGTTCTCAGTTTATCTTCATTTGCCTTTGTTTTGACATTGTCCTTGGAATTAAAGAACTCTTCTTTCTCACTGATTGTATTAAAAAAATACAGCAATTATATCCCCTGGTTTTGCTACTCAAAACTGATGTTTTCCTCAGCTGGGCCCTCTTTTTACCAGATCTTATATTGTCAACTCTGTGCACCGTTCCCACTTCAAAGGCATCTTCCCTGACCACATAAGACAGGGAGGACAAGTCACAGGAGTCTCAAACACTTCTTTCTCATATGAGACCTGTATTCGACAGAAGGATGCAGTTCGGCAATGACTAGGTTACACAAATTGCCTCAAAACTTCTTAGGACCAGACAGAACCTAGTTCACCTCAGTCTTTTATGTTCCACCATCATTAAAAAGCTCACACAGGCAGTCTCGCCATGCCAAGCGTGAGCTATGGCCCAGCACAAGGGCTCCAACCACACTTACATGGCTGTCAGGAAGCCATGGTGATATTTCTACATGGGTCACCATCCAGACCAGAGTGGAAAATGCCAACAGGCACATGTAAATAAGGCTCCCTAGTAGTGCCTCAGCTGCCCCCTCAGCCTAGCCATTCACAGGAATTTCATTCTGTGAATGGCCAAGCATGGACCATTGGTGGTGGGTACACTGCTTGGGTTGTAAAGGTCAAGTTAGCCAGAGGCCAGGAATCTTCATTCTTGGGAAAGTATTCTTTCCTGGCTTTCTTTCCCTTTTTCTGCATAACTGGATTTGACAGGTCTCTATCCTGCCTGCAGGGTTTCCAGGAGCCCCATACAGTAAACAGGCACACTCAAGATCTATCAAGCTGTATTCTAATTTAAGCAGTCAAGATCTTTTCAGCTCCTTCCAAATTGAATCACATCACACTTCATTCCTCCCTCCTGGGCAGCTCTGGCTCTCTCCCCTTTTCTTTCACTCTCCTTTGCCTCATGTTCTCTGCAGAAGGGAATCAACATCTGCTCCTCCCCTGTTTACAGCTGCAGCGACACTCCGGTTCATGTTTTTTTCTTGGCCAAACCTACACCACTTCACACACACACACAAAAAAATACGGTCAAGCACATTTTTCTAAACAGGACAAAAAGTACAAATATTGTCCTTGGGGGCACAGAAGCACATGAAAACCCATGAGACTAGGTCAGTTGTTAATCCCGTAATTACTCCTCCTGCTCTTAAGAGCACCATTGTCTTCTAATTCACCAGGGATGGGCACTGTGGCAGGGGAGATCCTAGCACGAGTTGGAAGTCAGCTGTGAGGAATTAAAAGTCAGCAGAGGCAGGAAGAGCTAATAAGCTTTCCCGCAGAGGTCTTGTGGTTTTAGGCACTGGGCCCCATTTCAGCTCAGCGCATGCTGTGCTCAGCACGTGCTTTGCTGCAAAGCAGAGGAGTTTGGGATATTTAACAACATATAGTAATTTCTGCAAGCACTTTGCAGATGTGCCCTCTCTGAAACTTCCTTCAAGACCCATCTTTTGCATCTCTCCCATTTCACAGACAGACCATTGCTTCAGATAAATATAACAAGCTGTATGTCCTCTCTTAGTCCTCAATGCATCTGGCCAGCCTGACATGGGATCACCAAGCCCTTACGCTGCTAGAAAAGGGTCCAGGTTGTGGGTGGAGCTGTCACTGAGTCAGAGCTATGGTACAGAGGTCTGAAACATCAGGGAGAGTCCTTGATCAAGTCCATAGCAGTCAGGGAGCATTTCCACATTCTTTCAAGTGCTGCCTAGACCTGCTGGTACCAAAAGACTGTCTTCATTGAAATACAAACCAAGGGTGTGCCCTGAAGCTTTTGCCCCAACATCCACTAACAGATATTACTCATAGGTCCTGATCAGAGTACAAGTGTACAGCCTACCTTCCCTCAGCTATGTTGAAGTGCTTGCCCATGGGTATCCAAAGGGCCCCAGTGACTTACCTTGCGCTCCCTCTAGAATTGAGGTGGCATGACTGTTTAGGTGAAATCCAACAAGAATTTGCAGTCGTTAAAAGTCCCTGTTTGTGAGGGTACAGGGGTTTGTCCATGCTAGGACTTCCTCCAAGCTACTCTTAAAACTGCTTACTCTGCAGGAAGCAAATACTTTAGCAATCCTTTCTTTCTTCTGGCTCATTTTCCTCCACAATTTCTCTTGCATGAACAACTAAGTGGAACAAATTCACAGACCTCTTTTTTCCTAAGGCAACAAGGGACCATTAGATCACTTGAGATTGATTTCCCATATAATACAGTGCCACAATACAGGGGTTTCCTTCAGCAAACACTTGTCTCCCTCCTACCTGTTTTTCATCAAAGAGACGCTGCTTAGTGCTTCCTGAGAGACCTTCTCTCTTTTTCCTAGTATTTGACACAACTAATCTCTTTGGCAATCCTTGTAGATGACTGCAAAACAGACCTCTCTTCCCAAACTTTTCTGGGCTTCTGGAGCCCCAAAATTTGTTTCTGTAGTGCTGAGGACATGGCAGCCCTGTGAAAGGGAGGTGTGGTTCAGATTCAATTAATTTGGTCCATGTGCTGAGCAAGCACAGGATGGAAACAAGAAGTTTACATGGGCAAAGTAGAGGTCTGTGCTCTTGTATAAAAAAAGGGACATATGCAGGAGAAAGACAGTGCAAAATCTCATTTGGAAATCAAACAAATGGGAGAAGGCAGTAGAATGGCGTATGCATATATAGGTCCACACATATGTCACACACAGACAATCCCCTTTCAGGTCCCCCTCTGAAAGCTTACCTAGCCTGGATGTCTCTTTCTTATAAAAAATCCCTACAATAACAAACCAGAAGTGGGAACGTGATTTCATCTCCTCCATTTTTGAGCTGTTTGCAGTGAACTGTATTTGTTTGTTTATTTTACTCTTTTGAGAGCATTTTAGGGTGTTTTTTTCAGGGGGTGGGATTTCAAAAGGTCTCAACAGATCCTCTTTTAAAACCAGACCATTAGTTCCCTCTCAGCTCCCCACCCCCCACCCTCCGTGGAAGAATATAAATATACAAATAAATGGAAAATATAAACAAATGTGCTTGTTATCCTGGTTTAAACTCTCTGAAGGAATCTGTTAACTTCTTCATGCGCAGTGCAAGCAGGAGCCTGACTAGTGCTGTGCACACTCATCTCAGGGGGGTTCCTCTTGAGGTCACTGTGATGTCATATGTCAGCTTTGATGCATACATACTAAGAATGAGGGGGCAAAGTGATGTGTGCATGGGGCTGTGGGTGAAGAAAAGAGTACAAAAATGACCCATGTTCATCTGTGTCACTGGCACAGCACAATAAAAAGGCTGAGGCAGTCAGAAAATTCCTTTTTAGAGGCTTAGGATGGGCAGTAGAGAGAAGCCCTAAAAGGTCTGATCCAGTCCTTGCTGCCAGCAAAGCAAAAGTCACCCTTTGATTTTGGTGAACTTCAAAGCAAGCTCTCAGGAGATGGGTCCACAGTCCAGGAAAAATGGAAAGCAGCTTGCAGGAACCAAAAAAGATGGGGCAAAAAAAAAAAACCAAAACAAAAAAACCCCCAAACAATCATCTGCTTGAAGCATTAACCCTCACTCGACTGTAATACCTTAATTCCCACAGATCCCACTGATCCTCTTGGCTCAGTCCTTCCCCGGTCACACTGAATGTGCCTGTATGTCACATACACAGACCCTCTCCCCTCTGTCTTAACCCAAAACCCGTGTCCTCCCTACCTGTATGCTCATCCATGCCCATCCTTGGTAGTCCCCCACTGTTGCAAATGAAGCAACACACTTCACTCATAAGAGAGAAGTAGCAATATGTTTATTGATGTAAAACATGGATTTGACAGAGTTTATTAGTAAATTCGATAGTGGTTTAACAAGACTCGATGACCAGGTACACTTGAGTATTTACTGCATAGAGTGCAGGGTCAGACAAAACTATCAGGAGATCCTCCTATTGAGTCATAAGGTTCAGAAAGGACCCCCTTTTGTGTTCCAAACTCCTTCTCAGAGAAGAGTCTAGATGTGGCTGGATGCAGACTTAGTTAAGTCTAGGGATTCAGATATCCACCCAGCCCCATGACTGTGCCAGCCCTGCTACAACTCAGGCTCAAAGTGTGTCCACCTGAGAAGGACCCCAAAGTTCAAGGCCTGAGAAGAGCTCCAGATGTTCTGTGAAGATGGCTTGGCAAACAGCGCAGCCTTTTTCTACCATGATCCCTCCTACTGGAGGGATACAGGAGAAGGCATGGTCTGCTTCTTCCCTGAAAGGAAGATGGGAAGATGGCTTCTTTCCATTCTTAGAGATCTTGACCTTTTCAGCAACCATCCCAGAAAACTCCCTTCCTGGCAGCACTCCCTGCCTACCAAGGAGTGCCAGGAAATAATGATTAACTAATGGTTATGCTTCATGACTGTGAATGGTGTAAATCCTGTCAGTTCACAGCTCTTTGCTCACATTTCCTCATGATCCTCAAATTCAAGATCATCCATGAGTCCCTGGGAAAGAAATGAAATACCTAAACCATCTCCCCTTAGACTGGGTAGCCCCGTTTTTTATAGTTTTCTATCCATTCCCTTTTTAACTGCTTTCTGCCCCAGGATCCTCGGTATCCGGGAAGATGGATGTGTCTCTACTGCTCTTCCATCACCCATCCTTTATGAAAAAGCCCCTTGTCCATGTTAACTGCCCTATACTGAGTGCACAAACTGATGGACAAAGCCAGAACAGCTGGTGCTCATGAGGTGACATGGTTGTGCAGGGGGATGCAGACGTGGGCTCCTGACCTAGACAGGCAGCAGTTCAGCCAGGTTAATTTCTATATAAACACTTCTGTTTAGGTAGTAGTTTCACCTAAAAGGCACAATTTCATAGGTATGTTTGTAGATTGGTAACTATATCTACGTAAAATCTATCAAAAGAAGCTTGGTGGTTTTGTCCTCAAAAAAAGTAAAAAATAAAAAATAAATGAAATGACCTTCATTTCTGCTCAGGCTCTAATTGCAATGGCCTTGCTGTGTCCCCTGCTCTGTCCAGGCAGCCTAGCCTGCAGCGGAGTAGAGCTTTTAGGGCAGAGCCTTTCAGATCTGCTTCTGCCTTAGGGCTGGCAGCATACCTATCCTTGGCGTAGTAACCTGGAGCTCCATCCACCCTTGAGACAACTTGGACTCTGCTAAAGCCAAGGGAGGATGCTCCCACTCTAGACCAAGGACGTCATACACAGATGCTTATGGCCACATGCCCTGAATTTCCCAACGCAGAAGAATTTCATGAATACAAACAAGTCAGCTGTCTTTTCTTGGACCTTTTGTTTCAGCTTCTCTGCAGACTCAGATTGGTGTCTCAGGCCTTATTTCAGAATGAAATCTGAGGTAGATCCTCTGCAAGTCATTTCTAACCTGGGAATCTCATGGTGCACCACCTCCCTAGGACTATTCATTGTGTTTACCAGTAGTAGCCCATGACTTAAGCAAGCAGGAGGAAAGAGGAAAAATAACCAAATGACAACTGCAGTTAGACTTTAAAGTAGAGATGGATAAACCATTTTACTGCAAAGAAATCATGCAAGCCATGACACACAGAGTAATATACCAAGGAAGCTGTTGGAGCAAAGAGTTGACAGTCTGAAGTAGGATGTATACTAATGGAAAAGTCTTAAAGGCTGCTGTATTCCCTTTTGACGGTCCTCAGATGGAAATAACTGTGCGCACAGTAAATGCATCACTTTGGAGACATGCAGAACTTTCTGCGCATGCTCTGAGCAAGCTCCCAGTGAATATGTGCTTGATTAAGCAAATGCTTCTCCAAAGAAGAGAAGATATCTGAAGAGAAAAGGAAGACACAGCAAAGAAAATAAAAATGCAGGGTACTTCTACCTATTCTGCAGCTTTGGGGCACCATTAGAAGAGTTCAAATGGTTTTCTAGGCAGAAAATTGCTTTACCACTTGTTTCTGGGGGCTTTTCTTCATATCTTTTTTCCATGAAGAGCACTTTCCTACTGGGGAAGACAAGGCTTACCCAGTCAAATGTAGGCATCTCTGTGAGACCTGGTTGCCTTGGGCTTCCTTTCCACTGAAGGGATGTGTACTCAGTCATGGGTGTGATTCATCTCACCCAAAGAAGACATTGAAAACAGATCAAATATGTGGTATCCTAAGAATTCTGTATTTCTTTATTGCCTATAGAAGAAGTCTAGGTTGACAAGCTCAGCTGGAAATATCTAGACTGAGATGAGATCAACCCTACCCCTAGTGACCAAGTTCTACCAACACCTTGGCTTTCATAGGCTTCCGTAAGGCAGCTGGAGAGCACAGCAGATCTGCTGAGGTCTGTCTTTGGAATCTCACACCTTTGAGAACCTTCATGCTGTGACAGCTGAAGGATAATTCACCTTCCACTCCAGGTCTGCAGGTCAGTTCAGGCTAAAGAGAACTCATCCCCCTGAGGCAGCTTTTGAAGAAAAACAAACTGCCAGCATCCATCCTTTTCCTATCAAATGCCAGGGTATCCAGTAGATAAAAGGACCTTCTCTCTATTGTTCTGAGATATATCAGATAAGCCTGGTGAGATGACCACCTCCTGACCTCTGGAGGTTTTTCCTTCAAGTAAGACCCTATGTAAGGCTGGAAGATTTTTGCTAGTGGTGTTGGAAGAGAGAATTTGAACCCTCATCTAGCAGAAAAAGACACATTGCTATTCCCACAAACCCTATAATACTATATAAAGCTTACAGTTTTTAAATCTGGAGGCCAGCGAGATGAAAACTACTTCTGTCTCTTCTCAGTAGACACAAACCTATGGAAGAGAATAAAACCTATGGTAGAATGAAGGAATTACCACGGGCTTGTGAAATTGAGCTGGGTTGTTTGGGTATTTTTTTTTGCTTCCATCTTGTTAAATTTGGTGTGAAGTGAAATAGAATTACTTGGCTGCACTGCTGTTCCGGCCAGTTTATTTATTTTTATAAACCTAATATGAAACCCAAGTCCAATTATAACCTCCTTCCCTGTGCTCTCCCCTCCAGCCTCCACCCAGAATAAATCACAGCCCTTGTCTTTATAACAAGAATGTGAAACCACAACTCTATTCCTCCAAACTGAAAAAAACCCCAAAACTAAATAAACAAAAAAAAAAATTAACAAGCTGACATGAGCCAAACAGGCAGGGGGAAAATTAACACAAATGGTACCAACTACCATCTCCAGCCCTTGCCAACCACTAAATTATCCATACAGTAACTAGCTTCACACCTCATCTTCCTGCTGGGATGTAAATGCAAGTCCAGAGTGCTAGCTGAAGCCCCAGCAACTCCAATTTTCCCCTTTCTATGTCTAGCAAGAGGTCTTCACATTTGCTTGCTGGAAGCAACAGTTTCACCCATTCCAGCACACTCCAGAAAAGTGCTGATCCTCTCCTGCAGCATCATTAACACTTCAGCTTGGATCCTGAAAACCTTTCCATGCAAAGGCTGGTGAGCTTGTGTACACACAAGGAGCTCCACATCTGTGAAGGGACTAACGGAAATCAAACGCCCAATAAATGGATGAAAATATAGCTGTGTGAAAGCATGAAGGACACAGGCCAAGGAGGCTTTTAATAGACTTTCAGTGAATTGAACTTCCACTGAGCTTGGCAGAAGGATGGGGTCTGCAAAAGGCAGATGCATCAAAGAAACTACAAGAAGGTATCAGTCAACATCAAAGGCAGTATTTAGTCTCATATCCAGCAGCCCAGCGGCAGTCTGTGTACTGGATCAAGGCAAAGGAGACTTTTGAGGATTAATTTGATGAAATGGATACAAAACACTTGCAGGACAAGGAATTCAGGCACAGAGCAAGCATGAAGAAAGAAAGAAACCTACATCTACAAATATCTTTGGTTACCAAATGTGAGCTATTGCACAGTACCTGAGCAGTGATCTCCCACTTCAGCAGATGCAAAGCAACTCAAAGCAGGTCCTTTCTCACAGAAAGAGTCTCACTCTTCTCCATACATGCCAGGAGAAGTGGGCATCTGTGATGGAGCTGCAGATGTGTGGTAACTTTTTAAGCTCAAGGTAAAGGGTACCTGGAGCAATGCCCATACACATATCATAGAATCATAGAATCCCAGGTTGGAAATGACCTCTAGGATAACCTGGTCCAACCTGTCTAGGCAAAGCATGACCTAGACTAGATGGCCCAGCACTCCATCCAGCTGAATCATAAAAGTGTCCACCACTGGGGAATCCACCACTTTGCTGGGGAGATTATTCCAATGGCTGATGGCTCTCATTGTGAAAAATTTTCCTCTTGTGTCCAGTCGGAATCTCCCCAGGAATAACTTGTGCCCATCATCCCTCATCTTTTCCATGTGACTCCCAGTAAAAAGAGAGTCTCCATCTTCTTTGTAGACACCCTTTAAATACTGGAACATGGTGATAGGGTCTCCCCTGAGCCTTCTTTTGTCAGGGCTGAATAGCCTCAGCTCTCTCAGCCTTTTCTCACACGGATTCCCAGTCCTTGGATCACCTTTGTTGCCCTTCTGTAGACTCTCTCCAGATTGTCTACATCTTTTTTGTATAGCAGGGATCAAAAACTACCTACACAGTTTTCTATCAATATTCACAGACACCATCCAGTATCCTGGGAATTCCTTTCTGATTCTTAATGTTGTGTGGAAGATCCTCACATCAAAAATCAGAGGGTAAGCATAAAGGCAAGGATCGTGAAGATATGGTATAAAGCCAAGAATCAACGAGATAACGCTAATGGAGCATGAGAGAAAAATTATGTTGGAAAACCAGCTACCTGAGATGGGCACTTTCCAGCTCACAGCTGAACCAAGACAAGGTGTTTTCTTGTGTACATTTTCTTGCATGCAACCAGGTAGTCAGGACAGTCAGCAAAAGTTTATGAAAGGTTGCTCCTGCCTGACTAACCTGATCTTCTCTGACAAGGTGACCTGCTTTCTGGACGAGTGAAAGGCTGTGGATGTTGTCTACCTAGACTTTAGTAAAGCATTTGTCATCACCTCCCTCCTGGATAAACTTGCTCATGGCTGCTCATGGCTTGAGCAGGCGTACACTTCACTGGGTAAAAAAATGGCTAAATGTTCGGGCCCAAAGAGTGGCAGTGAATGGAGTTGAATCCACTTGGTGACCTGGTTCCCTGGGCCTTGTTTATCATCTTTATCAATGATCTGTACATGGGGATTGAGTGCACAGTTTGCAGACAACACCCAGCTGGTCAGGACTGTTGATGTGCTTGAGGGTAGTAAGGCTCTGCAGAGGGATCTGGATAGGCTGGATTAATGGGCCAAGACCAATTGTATGAGGTAGATCAAGGCTCAGTGCCAGGTCCTGCACATAAGTCAGAACAACCCCACACAGTGCCACAGGCTTGGGGAAGAGTGGCTGGAAAGCTGCTGGAGGAAAAAGACTAGGGTTGTTGGTTGGCAGCTGGGTGAATATGAGCCATCAGTGTGCCCAGGTGGCCAAGAAGGCAAATACCATCCTGGCTTGCATCAGCAATAGCATAACCAGCAGGGCCAGGGCAGTGATCATCCCCCTGCACTAGGCACTGGTGAAGCCACACCTCAAATACTGTGTTCAGTCAGTTTTGGGCCCCTCACTGCAATACAGACACTGAGGTGCTGGAGCAGGTCCAGAGAGCGAGCGAAGCTGGTGAAGGGCCTGGAGCACAAGCCTTGTGAGGAATGGCTGAGGGAACTGGGGTTGTTCAGTCTAAAGAAGAGAAGGCTCAGGGGGGACCTTATCGCTTTCTACAACTATCTGAAACAAGATTGTAGCAAGGGGGGGGTTGGTCTCTTCTCCCAAGTAACAAGGGATTGGACAAGAGGAAATAGCCTCAAGCTGTGCCAAGGGAGGTTTAGATTGGATATTAGGAAAAATTTCTTCCCCAAAAGGGTTGTCAAGCATTGGAACAGGCTAACACGGGCGGGGGGGGGGCACCATCCCCGGAGG
>NW_009944884.1:71431-78916 GCF_000696875.1 Nestor notabilis
CAGGGAGTGGTGGAGTCACCATCCCTGGAGGGATTTAAAAGACATGTAGATGTGGCACTTAGGGACGTGGTTTAGTGGTGGCCTTGGCAATGCTAGGTTAACAGTTGGATTCAATGGTCTTAAAGATCTTTTCCAACCTCAATGATTCTATGATTCTACAGGAGATGTCCTTTTTTCTTCTTCTCCCACATCTTTCAAATGACATGTGACATACAGAGGGCCTGACTGTAATGGAAATACTCTGACATTTTTTTGTATGAGAAGAGCTGTTAATCCCACTCTCCTGGCTAAATCCCAGTTAGAGCAACTTCATCCTGTTAAAATCTCCCATCTGTTGTACACAGATGTGGTGTCCTCCCAGGCCTGTGGATAACTCACCATTTAGGGAGCTGTCCTCACACGTGGTTATTCTTTGGAGTCCATTGATGCTGCGTTACCTAAATTTTGAAAAGTTTGCCATAGGTCTCTTACATAGCTTGGGACTAGAGACTGAGCATGAGATTTATTTCACCTAATTCATGCTTCTTAAAAGAGAGTCCCATGAGCTGAGATTTAGGTCACAATTTCACATCTCTCAGCTTAGAGGCTACATGGAGGTGCCCATGGGTCTTATGTTACCCAAGGGAGTCTCAAATGGCACTGGGGAACTGTGTTTTGACAGCTGAATTAATTACACCCTAATAATCTAAATTTCTTTTCCAGTCAATGGCAAACAAAGGTCCAAGGTCATTTATCGGGGCAGAAATACCTCAAGCCCTGGTCCTCCCTCCTGCTTGAGTACTGTAAAACCGTAAAGCGTCTCAGATGATGTTAGCCATCAATGCTTAGAAACTGAATCATCACTAATATCGCTGATATTGTCACTAATTGTTGCTTATATTCCATGCACCAGTAGATGTCTTGCTGACATCCAAAATCAGCTCTCTGCAGCTGGAGATGAATCCCACATGGGTCAAAGCCAGACCTTCAGGTTTTCTGCAGAGTCAGCACGGATGCGGATGTACTGTGAGGAGGTGTTTTGTGCACCATTTAAGTTTCCAAGTCAGATGTGTTGGCTGAAACCACCTTTGTGGGCATTTAAGCTAAGCTGGCTCTCTGCTCTGAAGATGTGAAGAGTGCTCACTTGGACTGCAAATGTTGCTCAGCTCTGCAGCAGTATCCATGCAGCCAGAGAGTGAGCTATTCTAGCTGGACTGACAAGAATACATATGACCATGTCCTAACGTACAAGAGCTGCACAATATCCCTCTCTCTTATCCTGGAGAAATATCTATTTTTTGTTGCTGGCTCAAAGAGAGAAGAAAAAGTCAACAATTCACTGTGAGAAGGGGAATATGTTGGAAGTGTTCCACTGCATTAATGTGCAAATATTTAACTGCTGTTTCAAAGCGGATATAGCTTTTACAGGACAAAACACACGAAATAAGGTGGAAACGGAAGATTCTTGACTTTAGCAGAGTGAAACTTCCCATGTGTTGCCAACACATCCTCCCCAAGCATAAGAAACCCGTTTGTGGTGGCAAAACCCAACCTTCAGTGATGGGCCTCATAACTCATTTATGCCAGGCTACATACCTATGAAGGTCACCTCCACCTGGTACACCTCACCAACAGATTTCCTATTGTCTGAGGCAGCTCCATCCTTCAGTGAGGTGAGGGCTGAAAAAGAAAACCAGTGGCTGCTCCACAAGCAAATACCATAACTTTCTTTATGACCCCCTCGGGGATCATAACCATGGCATTTCCTCTCCCCTCCCCATACCAGCTCTGTGCCAACCCCAGGAGATGAAACCAAACTGTTGCCTGGGAGAATATCACAGCAGGTTGTTGAAATACAGAAAATTAAATGCTGGCACTTTTTGTATTTTATTACTTATTTTCTTTTTGCTGGTGTCCCAGAAAATGCTTAATTTAGAGCCCGGTATTCTGCTCTCTTTGAAATTCAGTTTGTGAGTGAAAGAAAATGCCTGCCATTCTTCTTCCTGGGACTGTTCAAAGATGCTGAGTTGCAGGTCTGCTTCCTTGCTGTTGTTCTGATGTTGGCTACTTGAATGAGGAAAGGAGAGAAAAGGTAACAAACCAGATTTTTAGAGCAGTTTGGGATGGCAGTCGTGTTGTTGTCGTTTGGTTGGAGACACAATATACGGTTCAGAGCCACTTTCCACCTACACTTGATGGGACCAAGGCTGAAGGTTGCTGTCTCCCCATTCCAGTCACCAGACATGATCAGGTTTGTATCCGACTCTTTCATAGCAAAAGAAAAGAGGAATATGTGAAATCATAAAAGACCATGAACTCCCTCAAGGGTCCCTGGCACATGTTAAAATTTTTATTTTCTCATTTTGTTTGAAAGCTGAAGCCTTCTGAAGGCCAGCAAGAGGGGGGAAAGAAAAACAAACCCTTTCAGGTTCTCCTTAAACGTACTCACTACCATCAATAACATAAGGACTTGGACCCTGAACCGAGGAACTGTAAGCATATTAGAAAGAGCAATTACATTTCTCATGCTATTTGAAGGTGGATTTTATGTTTCAGCTGTTCATCTGGACTTTCTAATCTGGGGATGACTTTGTGATTTTCCACCAACCTCTGTGCCTGTGATCCCCCGGGTCCTGCACAAATGCATGCACCCAGATGAAATGAGGAAATGCCGTCATCCCACTTGTACAGACAGGAAATTAAGGCCTAAATGTTGGGATTTATCAGCTATCTAAATGCAGTAAGCACAGCAGTCTCCAGCTGAACTCATCACATAGGTTCCCTTTATAACTGATGGAAAGAAGCTAGTGCTGTTGGGGTTCTTCAATTAATGGTAGCCATCAGCTTTGTGATGAGATGAATTACACCCAAAAACTGCATTGACCCTAGTGTCCGTGGTCTATAGAGAAACCTAAGTGATGGACACAGGTGGAGGTGTCTTTATGGTAGACTGTTACACTCAAGCAAAGAAAACCAGGGAGTTTCTAACCTACTCACTTTCACTCAGTGGTGAAAGTGACATTGCATCTGTGCTGTGCTGACAAAGGTCCTGATGCAGGCTGCTTCTGGAGCAGGCAGGCCATCCTGCAGGAAAACTCTTTGCTTTTCCTGAGATGAACGCACCCAGCCTGGGGCTGAGACCATGCAAACCCCTCTTTCTTGAGTGCCATCTGACAGGAGCCTGAGTGTACCTCCATGGACCCAGGAGAAGGTACTGAGCTTGCTTCAGTTCTCTGCATGCCCAAGGGCTTAGGGAAATGAGGAGCATGAGGAATCGGTTCTTGAAGTATGACTGGAAGTACAAGTGCCCTCCATTTTCTGCCTGCCCATGGTCCCACAGTAACCTAGACTCACTTACGTGCATGGTTACAGGCTCCTGCAGGTGGGATTTCTATTGACTTCAGCCAAGGTAGTATAACATCGAAAAAAATAATAAAAAACAGCCATCATTCTGCTTTCCACAAAACACCACTATTGCTGAATATCAGCACTTCTCTTGGATAAAAATCTCCAAATCTAGGATTTTTTTTTTTTCTGCAGAATTAAAATCTGCTCTATATAGCCAACAGCCCTACAGACTCTAACAGCAAGCTTGCAATGACAAACAGCAGAGAGCCCATTCATAAGCAAACTTACTTGAAGGAAAATCAGTAAAACCTGATGTATCAGCAAAGCTAGAGGAAGTTGCCCAAATTTTGCTGACCAGTTTTTGTAACAACTACAGCTGAAAATGAATGGCTGCTACTGAATCCTCTTCATGCTTCAGTGAAAAAGATCTACCCGCAAGCAATTACTAATCAACTTGGCTGGAGAAGGACCTGCAGAAAATTATTTACAGGCAGCAAAGGCAGCAAAATTTGGCTGTAAATTATTCCTGAGCCCTACTTTACTTCTTCTTAATGTTTTTCCTGATGCTCGTCAGTTCACTAAATTTACCAATCCAGATGTGAAACTGGGCCTCAGAAATTCCCACCTAGCAATCTTGCAGTGACACAACTGGCTCAAGAACATCAGTTGTCCAAAATGGGCAGAACACTGGTTCAAGGTCTGTCCCACAACTATCCTGTTAAGTCTTATCACAGACCTTGGCACAGTTATCGCCCAAGCTATCAAGCACAGCATTGCACAGGCCAAAGGCTGTCACCAGTTGAGAGTGGGGATGAGGCTGTCTTGTTTCATGGGAGGGAAGATGTTATCATAGAATCACAGAATGCTTTGGGTTGGAAGGAACCTTTAAAGGTAATGTAGTTCCAACCCCACTGCCATGGGCAGGGACACCTTCCACTAGATCAGGTTGCTCAAAGCCCTGTCCAACCTGACTTTGAATGTTTCTAGGCATGGGGCATGTACCACCTCTCTGTGCAACCTGTGCCAGTGTTTCACCACCCCCACTGTAAAAGATTTCTTCCTTATATCTAGTCTGAATCCACCCTCTTTCAGTTTAGACACATTACCCCCTGTCTTACCACAACAGTCTCTGCCAAAAAGGTTGACCCCATACTTCTTATGAGGCCACTTTGGGCACTGTAAGCTGCTCCGAGGTCTCCTCGGAGCCTTCTCTTCTCCAGGCTGAACAAGCCCAGCTCTCAGCCTGTTTCCATAGCAGAGGAGCTCCAGCCCTCAGAGCATCTTTGTGGTCTCCTCTGGACTCACTCCAACAGCTCAAAGTCCTTCTCATGTTGGGAGGCCCCGGAGCTGGATGCAGTATTCTGGGTAAGGTCTTGCCAGAACAGAGCAGAGGGGGAGAAACCCCTCCCTTGACCTGCTGTTAATGCTGCTGGTGATGCAGCCCAGCACATGGTTGGCTTTCTGGACTGTCAGTGCATGCTGCTGGGTCATGGTGAGCTTCTCATCCACCAGTACTCCAAAGCCCTTCTCTGTAGGGCTGCAGGGCTGTTGGCTGTTAGAATATGAATCACACCATACTATGAACCCCCTGGACCATGAATAGATCATTTATAGTTTCCAGCATATATGCAGCTTGCATGCATGTATTTAAGCACACTTAAGCGCCTGGGCTAGATGATTTCTCAAGACCCACTTGAACCACATTCCCACAATTTTACTGTGGATTCTTCTCATCAGCAGCCTGTCCCTGTAATCAGAGCAGATTAGTCAGCTCAGTGTTCCATCAATGAAGTAGCCACAAACAACTTATGTAATTGTTACACACTGATGCATTTTAGGTGAAAATACCCTTTGAGACATTCAGCATCATCCAGCCAGCCTGTTGAGGGCTTTTTTCTCCTATAATGGACCTCATTAACTCAATTCATTATGTTATAAATGATGGAGTTTTCCCATAATCAGTATCTCATAGGAATTGAGCCTCCTCTGTGCAACCCACAAGAGTTCTTCAATCTCAGAGATGAAGAACAGAGCTTCTTGGAAAAAGAGATTGCAATTAGGACTATGTTATTTGTAAGAAAACTGGCACTCGACTGGGCACCCGACATGCTCAATAACAAAATAGACTAATACAGATGCAAATAGAAACATGAGGAATTCAGCTCACTCTTTTCAGCATGGATAGCCCAGAGCCTTATGGTCAACAGCCTTATTAACTGTCCATAGCCAAAACACATATTCTTGGCTAATTCTAGGTTTCTATATGTTTCTGTTCTTGAGCTGCTATTTCCACTGAACAAAACCCAGACTGTGGCATTTATAAGCCTCCTAGGGTATTGCAGTCCAGCAGTTGCTGTGAGAAGCTTGAAATAGGTCAACTGAAATGTCTGCTGCATCTTATCTTGTATCTGCGCTATATTTTAAGATTTTCTGTAAAAACTGCTCTGCTTTCAGCAGTCTGCTGAATTTCTCCAATGCAGTGACTTAATAACTTATCATTGCCTAACAAAACATATCTGTGCACAACTTCTTAGGTTTGTATTAGGTTTGTAGAGTAATATAGGCTGGAAGGAAACCGTGCATGCCTCTGGTCCGGCCTCTGCCCAAAACAGAGTAGATTGCTTTGGACTTTGAAGCTGAGTATTGATTATCTCTAAAGATGGAGGTCCCAAAAGACTCTCTATGTGCCTGTTCCAGTATTCGACCACTATAGTGGTGTAAAATATTTTCCCAGTATCTAATCAGAATTTTCCTTCTTGCAGTTTGAGTCCATGGCTCCTTGTTCATCTACTATATCCTTCCCAGAACAGTCTGGCTCTGTCTCTACACCATCAAGTAATTGTTAGGACATAAGCATCTCTATCCTATCTCTTATCTTCTCCAGGCAGAAAAAAAGACAGGTCCCTCAGACTCTCCAGTGCACCAACCATCGAACCATTGTGGTAGCCCTTCAGTGGACTCGCTTCAGTTTATCCATGGGGAGCCCCAAACTGGGCAGCACTCCAGATGTGATCTCACAAGTGCTAAACAGGGGAAGAATCACTTGTCTGCATTTGCTGGATGCAGACTTGTGGTGCAGCACAGTATGCAGTTAACCTTCTTTGCCCAAAGTCAATGTTGACCCACATTCTCCTTTTACACCAGGACACCCTCATTCTTTTCCATAAACCTGTTTTCCAGCTCACCTGGTAGCCAGTTTGTACTGTTTGGTGTTACAAATAGTATAATTAATCACGCCATTTTTTTCTCAGAATTTTCACTTAAATTGACTCATTAATAATTCCTTCATTCATTCCTCTCTCATTTTTTAAAGATAAGTACTGCATCACACTTTTTCTTATTTTCAAGTACCTCATCCATCTTCTATTTGCTCACTAGAACAGTCATTACAAGCTCTGCAATTCCACTGTCTATCTCTTAGAATATTTAAGGATGAAGCGAAGGTAGCCAATTTGAAACTCACTCATGCTTTTGAGTGTTGAAATTGGCTCCTTCCCTACTCTACACAGAGATCTCACCCGCTTATCCCTGGTTTTAATACTGCTTTCTGGTCACAGCTGATATTTTTAGGACAGACTGCACAAAAAGGGCACTTCACCCTTCTCAGCACATCCATCAACCTCTCTTCTGTGCCACTGGGTACAGAACCAGTCGTCTCTCAGATCTTCACTTAATTATGGCAGAACATACAGAACCTTAAAAGCAGCTACGAAAGTGAATATGTTGGTTGTATTCCTTTGGGGGAGACACATGTCCCTCAATGTCATGAGGTGTCCTGCTTTCTGAATTTGTCCCTACATGTTCACGCAACACATACTACAGAGCTGTTCTTAGCCAGTGCTGCACCAAATGCTTGTGGTTGAAAGAGGCAAGGCACTCGGTCTCCATGACAGATGGGGCACAGATTTTAAGTATCAAGATTTAAAGTACCAAGGCTTCACTGAATTATTTTGTTTGTTTTCTTCCCTCTCCTTCTTTCCTGGAGTGGAGATATAATTTAATAATGCAGGTTGTAATTGGTAACACAGTTAAGGAGATTTGGGGTGTACAAGCTGCATCATGGCAATGTTTCCTTGAGCAGAGCTCCTTCCATCCCTTTCAAGTCCAGTTGCTTCATTCCCTTCTTCGTTATTCATAGAATCATAGAATAGTTAGGGT
>NW_009944885.1:0-12835 GCF_000696875.1 Nestor notabilis
CAACCCTAACTATTCTATGATTCTATATCACCCATCACAATGTAGCTTTTCAGCAGCACTTCATTTGCCTTTTATCCACTTCTACACAGTAACTGTCTTATCAACCAGCCCTGGAAGGGCAGGAACTCACCTCTATTAAAATGTGAGAACACATTCAAACTGCTTCATGCTCACAGCAACCTGCAAATTCAATTACAGCAAGACACACACCTCTGGATAAGCAGACCTGCAGGGCTCACCAATGAAGTGGTGCACAAAGCAAGACCTGACCTGAGGTACACTTGTCTTGGGAAAATCTTGCTGTATTGGTGAAATAAATATTGTACATTTCCATGTGTATTCCATCATCTGACAGTTACAACTTAAAGCAATTGCTCGTTCTTGAAATTAAGACACAAGACAAATTGGCTTCCAAAAGGCACACACGGCTGCCAGTGGAAATTAGTTTGAAAGAATCTTGATGACTTTCTACACACAGTAAAGCCAACAGTGTATCTCAAAAGGTCTCTGTCACTGTATTTCAGTGTAGTTAGTCTGATTTCTATCAGAAATCAGGAATTACTCATGAAAGCAATCCCACTGACTACATCTGTGCCCCAATACAGATGTTGCTGGGTTTGTTCCAACTTTTTCATATATTTTCAAACCAACTACTATGGTACCTAGATCAGGCCAGTTTGACCTACTCTTGACTCTGCTCTTGCCCTTTCTTTTTCTTTAATTTAATAACTATATTATTTATCAAACTGTTTTCATAATCCTAACATGAAGAAAGGGCATCATATTAACAAGATGCTCACCTTGGTATAACACAACATACAATCCCCTCCGCAGTTTACATATTTCCAGAAAGCCTATTTTATAAGCCCGTGAAAAGGGTTTACAAACAGATTAAAGGATAAAACTGCCAACTGCACTAAAATACATGGTCGATACACCATTAACCACAAATCCATAACTGTTGTGCTGATAAAACATTGCCTAAGCTCCAGTTTGTTCAGATTGCTGCTTCAGATTCCTCATGACATGATCAGCAAAATGAGAGAAAGAAATGCTGCTGTTTTCAGAAGAGCTATACTGGCTTGCTGTCGTGCCTGTATAATTGATTTTCAAATTCCTCTGTTAAGTTTTAAAGTGATTAAAGGAAACCAGCATGGAATTCCCGCTTTTACATTTCCTTCAGCACACCTACTTCTAGAAAATGTTTTGACTTACAATGCAGGTCTTACAGAGACCTAACTCCACCTTCTGCTTAGAACTGGGTGCTCATAAAACACCAACTGATTACTAGCTGGACCTCCTGCTCAAGAGCAAAATGACCACACCTGAGGGCTACTTTGCTCAGAGAGGTTGCAGAATCTCCACCTTCAGAGGTTTCCAAGACTCACCAAGGAAGAGCTTCAGTTAACCTGCTCTACTGTTGGCAGAGCAAAGTAGCCCCCTTTGAGCTGAAGGCCAGACTAGGTGACCTCCAGAGATCCCTTCTAACCACAATTATACGATTCTATGACTTTGTACTTGGTTGGTGATTAAAGCATAGAAGGAACTTCTCCTGGAACAGTTATTTCCAGAGCACTCCTCTCCCAGTGGGGAGTCTTCCACAGTGACGCTCTGAAGTTGAAGATTTTATTTTACGAGGATATGTTGGGAATCCTCTGCCATCTGACATCCTCAGAGCGATGCTATCTTGCGGCATTAGAAGAATGTATGCAAAAGGAAGACATAGAATCACAGAATGGTTTGGGTTGGAAAGGACCTTAAAGCTCATCCTGTTCCAACCCCCTGCCATGGGCAGGGACACCTCACACCAGACCATGTCGCCCAAGGCTCTGTTCAACCTGGCCTTGAACACTGCCAGGGATGGAGCAGCCACAGCTTCTCTGGGCACCCTGTGCCAGCGCCTCAGCACCCTCATATGTTGCAGACACCACTTGCCCCATGCTGACCAGGGCTAAGCAAGCTCTTCACCGAGCACTATGACATAACCACATGAATGATTAACAGAGAGATCCGAGTCCCCTCTCTCATCATAAGCTCTGTCTCTAGCAGCTGAATCAAGACATAGGGTAACATGCAAAAGTCCTTCTGCTACTCCAAGTTCTTCATACATGCAAAGTAGAGAGTCTATAGGTCTAGCCTCCCTCAACATTTATAGTAACTTGCTTCTTTAAAAGGATCTTGTGAAAAGCCAGAGCTCACAATTACCCTTTATTCAGACTCAAACATGAATATAAAATAAGCCAACTAAAAAAAAAACCACTCTAGAATACACATGTGCTAAAAAATCACAGGTCTCTGAAATGCATTGAAACTAAGGTAAAACAATAGATTTTTCAGCACACTGCTATCTCCTATGAAATCTAGACTATTACTAGTTTCTTGTCTTACAGTTTAGAACCAAACTTTCACTTAAGGAAACAGTCTACATTTACCCATGTGATCACCTCAATCTCTAGACAAGAAGAAAGCATTTAACATCCAAACATAAATTTATGCATGAAACTCACCTCGGTTGCATAAAGTCTGCCCGAGAAAGCATCCATTCTATAGCAACTAGATCCATTCATTAACACCTGGTCTATGTTAACTATATCACACATCATGAAAGCTAAAGTAACTAAAAAAAGGCTAAAATGATTCACTTGTAAAGAATTAGAATTGAGTATGCAAATATTATTATTGAAGTTATACACAACACTTGAAGCATAAATCACACTAAGAGCAGATAGACACTTCGATTTCTCTCTGGAGTACAATCTACTTAGAAATCATTGCTAGAAGGTAACAGTTGTGCCAAGGTGCTGTTTAACATCTAAATAACTGATTTAAAAGCCTTGTTAGCTGATGGCTGACCACAAAAGCATTCTGTCTGTTTGCTATAATAGTTCAAAACCAGATCAGTCCTGTAGGAGAACTCTCATGAGTGATGGGATTTTGCCCCACAAGTCAGTATCCAATGCTTAAACGTTTTTCATCTGAAGAAACCAGAAGATAAGCATTTTCTCTTCCAGTATAAACATGAAGCCAATTCTGTTTATTGCATTCTGGAGAGGCATTTCACCTCCTCAGGGACCTGAAATCAAAACCAGTCAAAGGCAAAGCATAAGTTGTCTTCAAACTGAGGACTCTTCTTCAAATACTCTGTTGCCAAGAACAGGGAGGTGAGAAGAATTACACTCCCCTCATTGCTCCTGGCCACCATCATTAAGACACCTTCATTGCATTTCAGGCTTGCATTCAGAGTATGAATTCTAACAAAGCAGTTGAGGCACTTTGATAAGTCAGCTCAAAAAAGGAAGGTTGCCTCAGAAAAGATGTCAAATTCCTGCCAAGAAACACTCTAATTTTTATCTTTTTTTTTTCTTTTAAACTGCAGTCTAGAAAAAAGGATAAAATTTGATAGGCCCACACATTTTAATACCCCACTCGCAGCACTGTGTGCAGGGTTGGTGTCCTCAGCACAAGAAGGACATGGAGCTGTTAGAGCAAGTCCAGAGGAGGCCACAAGGATGATCAGGGGCTGGAGCACCTCCTGTATGAAGACAGGCTGAGAACATTGGGGCTGTTCAGCCTGGAGAAGAGAAGCTGCGTGGAGACCTCAGAGCAGTGCCAGTGTCTGAAGGGGGCTACAAGGCTGCTGGAGAGGGACTCTTCATCAGGGACTGTAGTGATAGGACAAGGGCTGATGGGTTCAAACTGAAACAGGGGAAGTTCAGGTTGGATCTAAGGCAGAAGCTCTTCCCTGTGAGGGTGCTGAGGCGCTGGCACAGGGTGCCCAGAAGAAGCTGTGGCTGCCCCATCCCCGGCAGTGTTCAAGGCCAGGTTGGACAAAGCCTTGGGTGCCATGATCTAGTGTGAGGTGTCCCTTCCCATGGCAGGGGGTTGGAACTGGATGATCTTAAGGTCCTTTCCAATGCAACCAGTCTGTGATTCTACTCACATATCATGTTGCTATATAGTCCCATAAGAATTCATGCCTTTCATGGCTTGCTGTTTTCACAAACTATTCTATAAACTTATATATTTGTAAGTCATTTAACCCTGAGATTGTTCCGTGTTTTAAATACCAAAATGTCTAGAATTTCACCACAAAAAACAAAACAATACAGCTTCAAAATTTCCTTTAGTTTGTTGATAGATTATGAAAAATATACAGAAGGAAGAAAACTACTGAACTCCCAAGTGCAATACCTGCTTCTAAAAATGTTCTCAGCAAGAACGTGCTTTTCAACTACAGCAGTGGTTTTACACAATTTATTCTAATATATTGATTTTTCAGGCCACAGCTGTTGTCCTTTGGACTTCATTCTCATCTGTCCCTTCTCCTTCTTGTAATCAATGCAGCTAAAGCCACTGCAATATTTACTGCTGCCAACTTAGTTCATACAAGTCTGCCAATAATTATTTGTCTTTTTGGCTAAAGCTTTTTTTTTTCTAGCTTGGCTTCAAAGTTGAATCCAAACTTTCTGGCTGTATCTCTCATAACTACTTAGTCTATATTAGATAAAAAGCCACCAGGCATGAATGACAAAAGTAAGGCTAATTGAAAAGTCTGCTTTCCTCAAGCATGTAATGAGCCTGTTGCAACAGTTAGAGATTTAGTACCATTGCAGAGCATCTTTTGACGCAGAAAACATCTCAGCTCCCTATAAATTGCACTGCCAGCATGACACAGCTTAAAGAAGGGAGGTATAACTATCTACAAAACACACAATTGGCTAAAGTCAGTGCATTAAGAGTTATGCTTCATGTACATTCCCCCCCCTCTGTAAAAGGACAACTGTCTAAAAAGGGTGTTTACTTTCTCTGCAGGTGCCTCTTCCCTTCTTCCTTCTTCAACCCCAAAACAAAGCATTAAATGCCAAGCATTGAAGCAAGCCTGCCACAGGCAGGATGCAGTTGTGAGTGCTGAAACAGAGCTGTCATAAATCTCACTGCACCAAGACACCCGAACTCAACCAAATTATTGTAATGGATTTAGTATCAATCAAACTTGCCCCCCTTGTCTGAAACAGTGCCTGTTTTTTTGACTTTTAAAAACAGGTATTAATGTCAATCATGATTTGAAGTCAGTCACACCAGGAGGGCAGTGCTTGGTTCTAAGTATGACATGACAGATGGTAAAAGGCTTCCTTTGTAACTCATGAGGCTGCAACAACAGTTACTCTGCTAACAGGATATACAAGGAGCAACACAAGCAAGGCTCAAGGTCAGCATTTCATACTGAGATGAGACACATGTAGCAATGAAGGGCTTTTTGTTGTACAGGAACACATAAGCCTCTAATCCTGGAACTTCCATGAAAATAAGACCTGCATTCCAGATACTGGGTTCAAAAACCTGTCATGCATATGTTTCTGAAAACATATACCATTTTCCCTACTGTTCCCTACATGCTCTGAAAGTCCTGGAAGGGAATACCCCATGGTAGAAGCCTGTCCGTGCTGACAACTAGGCTTCCTGTATTTCTTTGCACTTTGTCTTTGAAGTCTCCTGCACTGTCATTCTGTACCTGAAAAGCCACGCAGCCATCACACTCCAGCTTGATGCCAGTTCTCTCTCCTTGGGCTCCTATGCTCACAGAGCAAGAAGCTAAACAAACAACTCCTTCCTTACATCTAGCCTTGTACTTTATTTACAACGTGGGTACCTCTAGTGAATGTGCCTCTGTGAAGGACCAAGGCTAAAATGTTTCCCGCCTTCAGATGCAAAACTAGACTTCTGAAAAGGGGTACCACAGAGATGGCCAAGCAGTACACTGAGCAATGTGCTCCTTAAAGCATAAACATGACTTGCAAGCAGACTAAAGAAAAGAAACACATGCCTAAAATCACTCTGGTTGCATTATGAAAACACTGAACAGATTTTTGGCACAGGACAATAGTCTAAATTTATGTTGCATCACAGACTTACATCTACAAGGAAAAAGGACTGGGACAACAACTCCTTTCAAGAAGACACAAAAAAATACAGGGTCTATCACTGAAATGGTGTCTACTGATGAAACCATCTCAAGCAACCAAGATCGACCAACTCTTCCTTTGTTGCAAGCCAAGATCCTGCTCCTGAGAGCAGCCTGGCTGTCAGGCAGCACTGCAAAGGAAAATGGCAAACATCACTGCATTAGTCCTTACAACAAGAATGCACCTTGTGATATGCAAGTGGCATTTCTTCTACTTCCCCTCTCTCAGATGATGCCATCATATGAAAATGACAAGGTAATTCTCCATCAGGCTGTTGTCTCCTCATCATCTCCTCCCATGTGACAATCACTGCTGTGATGAATGTCTCTCTAAAATCAGTGCTTGGCTCCAAAGAGAAGAGGTAAGAATTTGACACATTTTATCACCAAGCTGCTTTTTATGCCTCATAGTGACATAATTGTTATCATTGTCTGTACTTTTGCTGTCTCGTTTTCATTTTTGCCAATCAATTTATGCTTGTAAAGCCCACAGCTATCTACAGAACCATCTACAAAGCAGCCTCTGCAGAACGCCACATACGAAAAAATCAGCCTGTTCAAGTCTTGAGGATTAGCTCTCTCTTAAATTCACAAGGATTTGCAATGCAGAACTAACCACACAGCTTAAAATTCCACAACAGCACGACTAAACTCCTTCCACAGGCAGATGCAGTTGAGAAGCACGTCTACCACTCATCCTTGATTGAAGCATTTCAAGGACTGTCAGCAGATTGTTTTGCAGCCTCTCTATCCTAGCTCTCAGTGAGGGCTTCTGCCTTAATCTTACAGATCTTGTGTGGGACACAGCACAATGTTATAATTCAAGGCAGGTACTGCTTAGTTGTCTAAGCTTTCCAATTAGTGTCCATCATATGTTCTTCTCATCCTCAACGGCTGCACTACAACACTGCAGCTGCTTAGATGGTAAATAAACAATTGTTATCCAAGTGTCCAGGATAATGCTCGCTAGTCATGGGTACCAGCAGATAAGAACTGCTTCCTGGAATAAGAGGTGGAAGACAGATGATTAAAGCAAGAAAAGGTCCATAAACAACTTACTTTCTCAGACAAAACAGGTAATATTTATTTATCATTCCATTTCCACATCTGCTTCTGTCTTCAGTTTTCCAAGTGAACCCACGCCAAGCTTACACTGAAGTCAGCAAGGGAGAACATGATCCTATTTGTGAACTACATGATCATATTTATGAACTTCATACATGGACAAGCAATAGGATGGAGCATGCAGCCAAGGCGACTGGGCAATTCCTTGCAATCCTCAGAAGCCTAAAGATTACCAGCCTTGCTTTGAAATCAAAGCCTATCACAAGAGATGACCTCAATCAGGGCTACTCTGTTTCCCTCTTTATGTCTTTTTTATGCTGCTTGAACAGTTGTATAGACAAGGACCAGACTGATTCAACTTTGGAATTTTTTGGACACTGAACACCCTGAGCAGAGGAGACCAACTCATATCTAAAATGAATTTAATAGCCGTAGGTGCCCAGATCAACTGCGAAACATAGCAAAGTGCAGTAAGTTCAACACAACTAGAAACAAGCAGAACTGCCGCATGCGTGCAGGCAATGATACAGTAAGGACCAGGCATCCATTCAGAGGCACACTACTTCTTACTGGCTGACATGAAGAAGATGCTCTGAAGATCCATCCCTCATTGTTTATGCTTTGCTTGTAAAGGTCAAGGAAGAGACCTTGAAAAACACCAACTACTTCTATAGGTAAAAGTCAGTCACTTGTTTTTTCCTAGGAAACTGCTCATCCATTTACTACAAAGATTATCCAGCCTGCTCCATTTCTGACTGTAAATTCAGCAGGTTTCCAGATCCATGACGGTTCCTGGCATTTAGAATTTAATTCCCCAAGTAATTCAGGTTTCCTACCAGAAAACATCCAAATAGCTTCTCATCCCAAGATGCTATGCACCTTCAACTGACATCCCTAAACCAAGTCAGTCTTGGAGGATTTTTCCTCAAAATCTACTAGCTTAGACACATCTTGAATAATGGGGCTTTTTTAATATGGAGGATTACATAGTCCAGCAATCAGAGCAAGCTTTCCTCAGGCAGCATCCCAATCCAAACAATCTTCTTTGGTTTCCACTTTGACCAGCTTGTAGAGGTCTCTATTCCTGCCAGGTTGCAAATAAAATACTATTTTTTTTCCATAGGAACACTATGCACACGGTATTTCCAACTTTGCTAGAACTAGGTGCCAAAATCATCCAAAAAACACTATCCTATCGACTGTTGTGCCAATCTGGCTTCTCTGAACTTAACAAATCTTCCCCGCTTTAACACTGTCTTTGGCTACCCATACTGGAAATGGCTATTTAACCATAAGCTTAGCTTATTTCCTCTGGAAGAACAAAGCAAAGGCCCAGACTTTTCAAGTGATTTGTCTTCAGTTCATTCCCAAAGCTGAGATCATTCCCAAATCTCACAAAACAGCCTCTGTGGTCTTTACAGTGAGCTGGGTTAGTTCTTCTTGCTTTGTAAGCATTTGGATTTGACATTTCTTTCCATGAAGCTAACTGCCACATGCCCTTTGTGAGGGGAACCGTAAGAAAGGAATCATAGAATGGTTTGGGTTGTAAGGACCTTAAGATCACCCAGTTCCAAACACCTGCCATGGCAGGGACACCTCACACTAGACCAGGTTGCTTAAGGCCCTGTCCAAACTGACATCTTTCATCTTACAGTTTTAACCTAGCAGTAATAGGGAGATTGTTGTTGAGTTTGGGTTGGTTGGTTGGTTTTCCACTACCTAACTAAGTGAAATACCTGAATCAATTTACTGTGAAAAGCTGCTTTAAATGGGGAGTAGGAATGAGGGGGTGTGTGATGTCAGTTTGACAATACAGTTGCTAGAAGAACGCATATTTTATATGGGTAGTAAGGGTCATCAATAAAAACTGTGGCCATCATAAGTCGGTGTTACAGTATAAATGTGATAGCCATGGTGATATAGGGCTGTTGGGTTTTTAACTGTACCATGAAATACGACATTTCCTGGTGGTTTACATCAGTTAACAGCAGCAGGGCTGTGTTCAATGGGTGTCTATTTGTTTGGCTGCAATAAAAACATTTGAGGGTCTACTTCATTATTTAAATTGTACAATGGAATTGTTCAGAGCTGCACTGGTATTTCAGATGTGCAGGTGGGCTGTGACTGCCACAGTAGGATTTTCCACTTCTCCTTAGAAGAGTGCTGTGTGAGGACATGGTTGAGTTACAGTCAGTTTGCAGTTGCTCTTCAGATGGATTTATCTTGCTGGATGCATGATAAAAGAATAAATACATGCATAAACAAATAAAACTTTACAGAAAGATGGGGCGGGGGGAGGAAGAGGAAAAACTTGTCTATTAGAAATTTAATGTATAACCCAGGCAGCAATAGTAGCTTGATAGGAGGGCAGGTAGATGTACAGTTGGTACCCCAAAAAACAGGCAGAAATCAGTGTCTCAGTCTTCCTGACTCATAGTGATGTCGATCCACTGACACAGTTACAATTAGATATTTATTGGGAAAATCTTCAGGATCTTCTAACCTTGATGGAAATGACACTGTGCTTTTATTAGGAAGTAAGGCAAGGATGCGAAGTGTCTTTTTCCATGGGTTAAGGATGATGCCAGTTTTACCAGATACTACTCAAATCAGCTCAGCCACACTCTCAGTGACAAAACTCTGAAAAGAGACCAGAACTATCCCTCCACAGAAACTACTTTGGCATCAATGCAAAAATTCCTCTTGGCCAATGGTTATCCAGACTTTTGCCATACTTCTACAAGCGAAGTATTGTTAAAAAAAAAAAGATAATATATCTCATCTTAAGAACCACAAATTACATCTATTAAGTTCAAAGAAAGAAAAAAGTGAAATCTCCTATCTTGGACAAAAGAAGAGACACTGCAAAATGACCTTCACTGTACAGGGGGGAAGTACCATTATAGAAAAGAAAGTCTGCTGTAAAGAGATAAAGGAATAGCCCAATATATATAGACAATAGATGAAGAAATTTGGCAAGATTATTTCAAAAAAGCATTAATTCCACCAAATTGCTTTAAAGAGCCACCTTTACACCAGTAGCCTATTTCCTAAAAGAGTCATTTCTTTCCCTTGTACCTTCATAACCCCAGAAACCCCTATCCCCCTCAACTTGATGTCTTCCCTGGGTAAGAGAAGCCTGTGCTGCAGCTCATTCTGAGCTATTCTGAGACTGACCAGCTGGCTTCTGCCAGACAGAGCCTACAATGGGCAGGTTTTGCCTGCATTTCCCTCCCTGGAGGAAATGAATTCATTTCTTCCCTTCTAACCATCCAGAGAGGCTGTTCCATTATTCCACCCCACTCACAGTGAATTTTGGGGTGGAAAATAAACATGGAATACGATGAATGTTGTACTTAAGCGTGGTGGAGTAAATGAGCACAGACCGACGATCTCCAGCTTCCATTCAGCTGCATAGCTCGTGTAAGCTAATCCTTTAAATAGCCCTGAACACACAGCATATGTCTAACATATCCCACCCAACCCTGAATATCCAGCTCCAGCTGCTGCTCCTGTGACACTGAAGTTGTCAAGGGCAAGCCAAACAAGCACTGTGGGATTAGCCAGCACTTCTGGAGACAGCACCAACTGGTCAGAGTGTGTGGATTTCAGGAGCCTAGTAAGTACAGAGGAGTCTGACCAACAGATCCAAATGATTCGAGTTACGCAAGTCCCAGAACGACACGAGACACTGACTGGTCAGTCTTCTCAGTGGAAGTGCTGCCTGGTATCAGGGAAGCACTGCACACTCAGGAAAAAAATCCCTCTCAATCACCTCGGCACGGGAAACAGGGCCAGAATGAGCCTTTGGGATGCAAGAGTGAGTGGTCTCTGCAAATAACACCATGAGAAACTATATCCAGCAATGATGTCTGCCACACCAGGCTCTGTGTCACCTCCCTCTGATGCCCAGGCAATGAGGCTGTTACCTTTTGTGTCAGAGACTAAATTGGTCCTCATGAAGCCTCCTGCCTGGTAGTCACAAAGTTAATTTAAAGCTTTATTTGTTCACCTTTCCCCCAACAGCTCGAGTGGACCACGTGGTTCCACTGCTTGAGCCCTGAATTAAGAGCCAGAACAAATCATGCACTCTCAATCTTGTGCTTGTGCACCAGAAAAATACCTGTGGTCCCTCCTCTGCCAAGCATTAACACCTGATTTAGCAGCAAACAAGTATTCCAAATGAATGCCAGCAGGTTTATGTAATGCTGGACAAGATGTTTCTCCTTTCATTCTTTAATCTAAAATATTAAGCCAAGATAACACAGAAGGGAAGTATTTGAAACAATGACTGATACGGGACATTTTTAACAGTTTTCAAGCTTCTTTATTAAAGAAATTGCAAAGATCTCAGCAAACCATTGTCTAGAATCCTGTCTTGAGGAGCATTTACTCTTTCTCACTAGCAGGAGTTTACTACCATTTAGACTGTGTCTAACTCAAAGGCAGGCAGTCAAGCATATGTGAAGGGATATGCCTGACCACTGTATCTTACAGCATTATTTGCACAACTTCAGCTCAGTAGAATTATCTTAGTGTGAGCCTGGCATAAAACAGTGTCTAATCAGCCTTATTATCCTAAATTCTCAATTGTTTCCTGGTAAGCTGCATTTATGTCTTAGCTGATTATCCACTTAAACTATCAAGTACCAATTATAAAATGCAGTACCATTAACGTCACAGATGCTTGGATTCAGAGAGAAGCAACCCCAGATCATCTTGGGGATAATAAGTTGCACTACTGAGGCAGCAGACCTCAGTATGAAATGCCTGTCTCTGATTTCAAATCAATCAATCAATCAATCAATCCTTCTGGTGCACAAACGACTCATTCCTAAATCAGACTTTAATTAGTTAGAAATAAACCACAGTATATGTTTGCTTACAGAGCTGCTGCAAACTGGCATTAGGATCACATTCATATAGTGGCACTGGCAAGTGCAACTCCTTGTGCAGTCAACAGAAAAGTGCCTCTTTTAAGAATTGTTTTATGGCTGGTCCTCATGGAATAAAGTCCCCAAAATCTTGTTTCCCTTGTGCAGAGAGGGCTGAAAAACTGCAGCAGTTCTGTGGAAGAAGTCTTGGGATTCATCCCTGTTCACTTTGCCAACTGAGCTCGTCAGGCTCAAGCAAACTGCAAACATCCAAAAGCAAAACTCATTCAAAACATTCCATTCCTGAAGGTGGGGTAAAGTCAACCCAAACCACCACAGCAGCACTGTCAAGATCAATGTGTCTCACTGTATATCCTCACTGCCTATGTCTACATGCCACGGTAACATCATCTTTCCAGTCCTTCTCATATACTTTAGAGAAAGCCAACCTGTTGCACTGTGGGTGCTGGAAATCAATCATCAATGCTGTTAAATCATTCAGATGGTCACTGGCCTGGTTTTGACAATTCTCAGGCACGCTTTGGGAGTTAGCAATGTGCAGATACCGCCCCAAGCAAGCAGTTTCCATGTGACTGTCCTCTAGAAGCTGAAAAAGTTTAATTCTAAAGGGATTAGCCACATGTAGCTGTGCTCTGGGCCCAAGTACGACCCTGGAATTGCCAGCCACATTCACCACAATAAGGGTGGTAAAACCCCGGCACAGGTTGCCCAGAACAGTGGTGGATGAACCATCCCTGGAGACATTCAAGCCGGCTGGATGTTGTTCTGAGCAACCTGATCTAGTTGAAGATGCCCCTGCCTCATTGCAGGGGGTTGGACTGGATAAGCTTTGAGGGTACCTTCCAACCCAAACTATTCTATTCTACTCTGTTCTGTGCATTAATACTGATGCAGCCACACTGGCTAAGGAAGA
>NW_009944885.1:13403-23707 GCF_000696875.1 Nestor notabilis
GCATTATGTGTGATCGAGCCACACTGGCTAGGTAAGAGTCCAGCTTCCAGCTGCAGCACTGTAGCTACTCCCTTGCCACATGGTCTAATGGCATAGGACAGGCTGTGGCTCCATCCTGATCATCCGAGAAGAAACATGAATCAAAACACTTGAGAGGCCTGCATGTCTTTTAATCTAGAAACCTGAGTCTTTCAGCTCAGCGTGGAGAAGCAAAAGGTTTGCCCCCAGCAGCCAGCAGCTCACCATGAGCCACTCACCATAGAACCATAGACTCAGCTAGGTTGGAAAAGACCTTTAAGATCATCAAGTCCACCAGAGAGAAAGCTCTGTCTGGGAAGACTAGTGTTTTCAAGTCCATTTTCAAGCTCTGACCCACTTTGCCTCAGGTCCCCAACTCCTTCCCCTTTGTATTGCTTTGACATTACTTATGTTTGAGAACTACTGCTGCCTTGTATCTTCATGGCTTCTTCAGTCCCCCTTAGTGCCATCTGTTACCTCTCACCTGCCTCCCTGCTGACACATACAAATAGGCTTCTCTCTCAATTGTGCAGCAAAAATACATCAAGGGAACTATTTTCCTTCTCACTTTCTACTCCATCTGAACACCACCATCACAAAAGACAGATAAAATTGAGGGAAGAGGAGGAAAAAGAAATTAAAGGAAAAAATACACAGAAGATACAAAGCATGGGGAATGAGTCTTCTGGTGCTGTGGAATAGCGGGTTGGTACTATTCTTGGAAGATCACTATAACTTGAATAGTTTCTAAGACAGAGTCATTAAACAGTTTAAAATGGAGTGATTTGCAAATGGAATTGATGAGCATGAGGAGAAGCAAGTGTTCAGAGCAGAGCTTGCTATAATCATCTAAAAAGTGCCATCCTGAAGCTGACCGGCCATCCATCCACGCTGTCTTCAAGGAAGAGCATGCTTGAAAAAGCTTTTTATTTCCCCTCAGGATGTAATCCTTGGCTATTGAGAATCTTTCATTTTAAAATGCCGGTGGCTTAACACTGAGTAAATAGCTAGGGCTCTAGCAGAAAGAATACATTTTGGCTCTAATGACAGGGTAAGAGCACAAAAGGATTTAAAAACCCTCAACAAATGTCTCCTCCTCCCCACACTTCTTCTTCCTGCCAGAACTCTTATGCATTAAAGCTGAGCATCACCCCACATTTGTTGCCAAGCCAAAGTAACATATAGTAAATGTCCAAAAAGACTTGAATTACTCAAGAGCTCCCGGAGGGCTTCTTCCAGTCCTTTCCATGGTGGTAGTAATGCTCTGCTCTGGAACTGCACTAGGCTGAGGTGTATATCGACATTCATTCCTACAGCTGTACCTACGTACATGTAACTTCTCATTCAAAGTTCTCAAAGCATCTCACAAATAATCTGCAGAACCCTTTATTAAATCAGGTAACTCAACCTTCTTATGGATGGGCACAGGGAAGAGCAGAGGTACTTTGTGTCAGAGACCCATCAGTCAATTAGCTGGGAAGCTGGGAATTCTGACCCCTCCTCCTCCCCTTGCTCAACTTGCCAAGCCATGTGCACATCCCATTCTAATTATCTCATGAGTGAAGGGCTTTTATTAGCATAATTCCTTAACAAAAAGAACAAATGGGAATGAATATCCAACATCTCTTTTTAAAACCAAGCATAAACCACATGCTTTTTTTGCTTTTCCTTTTTTAATCCTACAGAGGTAGTTACCTGGCCAGAATCGAGAAGGATGGTCAAGAAGCTTCAGTTCCCCAGAGGCAGGAAGAACAACATTCAATGAATGGATTTGTTAATCAGGATAAATGCTGGATTGTACATACTTCAGTAATCACTTATGTTACCTGGGTTAATTCAGAATAGGAGCTATGGAGGCTCAAGTTTTCTACTTCTTCAATATGTTTTGCTCTATTAAACAGAATAGAGTAGAAAAACTTTCCACTCAGAGGAGGAGCTCACTTGCAACACTTTCACACTGGGAATTATTTATGGAAAAGACCAAGTGTCATTTGGAAATTAATAAACATTGTAAAAGTAATCTTTTATATGAAATCAAAGGTTTAGTTGAGGACTTAAATTGGGTGGACTATGAAAAGAAGAGAGGAGGAAGGAACAGGTTTACCTGGATTAAGGCGACTTTGTATGATGAGGCTACGCTGACAATTTTTCCATGTAGATTAAGAGTTATAAAAAGGGAAAGGACTCATTCTGGAGATCAGTCTCTCTCCAGATTACAAGGAGTTTAATAATTACAGTTACAAAACACTACTGCTTCACTAATGTGGGACTGAATCCACAACTTGCCCTGTCTGACAACATACTCACCACTGAGTTTTCCCAGGAGGTTGAAATGCAAAGCCCCATGTTTACTGCTGAGCCCTAAAAACAACCTGAAAACACTCTGTATAGCTATAAAGGGGGTAAGCAGTGAGAGCTTGAGCTAGGAAGTCTTGCTGACTTGAGGCAGAAGTCTGCCAGCAAAGTGCATCTTTTCCCTCTATAATCTCTGTCAGTATAAATAACCTGTAGCATACCCATTTGGCTGGTTGTGCTCTCCTGCAGCAAGAGATAGTCCCATGTTTACATGGCTAACGTTCAAGAAGCAATGCCTCCACCTTTTTAGACCCTTGTAAGTCAAGGGGTCACATGCTTTCTCTTCCAATTTCACCATCTAGCCATTGAGGTTTATAAACTGCTCCATTATTACATGAAATACATAGATGCATCTTGATCAACTCGGCAAATGTCATTCTACATTGATGAACTGCTTCCTACAACAAAGAATAAACCTCTTACTGAGACTCATGTAAGAACCTGGAACCTTACCTAGGGAGAAAGAGGAAATTATGGGCAATCTGTCTCTCAAGTCACTGAAAAGTGTACTGGGGAAAGCAATATAAAATATGACACCAGGAACAATCCTGCTTTGGCATGGCAATGAATCATGTTGTCTATGATCTTTTCCATCATCTGCTGTTGAATTACGTGAATTGAAAACAGTATAATTAATTTTTAAAAAGAAAGACCTGAAACTGATGGCGTTTCATTTAATAGATCAGAACAGATAAATTCTTTCTGAAACTGGATTCTAACACTCCTGTTCACACCAAACAGTAAACTGGTCAAAGCCAACCTACTGTAATAACTGTAGGAGAGTATCTGAGAGGACATTTGTGTAAGTAAGGAGCTGTGATTATATGATCCTGGATCAAAAATAAGCTCCAGAAAGTTGTATAGTTTTTAAGGTAGTTTATTATCTTAGACTTTTCTGGCACTCTGCAGTTAGCTATTACATTCTGAATTACATCTTCACTGAATAAAGGAGAAGAAAAATATTAATAGTTGAATTCTTCCTTCCTATTAAAACAAGAGAATAGAGAGAAAAGCTGTGGAGAGGACTTACTAGTACTTGCCATTTACCACTGATGTTCCTGGAGTGTTCATTAATTTTTTTTTTGATCTAAAGTACACTATAACATTTCAGCCTTTTAAATACACAAAAGTGATGCAGGAATCAAGGGAAATGCTCTTCAGAAGACTGTTAGAATACAGTAACATAACACCACTGTACTGAAAATGACAGAAGAAATCCTAATTTTCAAATATACTGGATTCTCAAATTTACTGAACAATGCTGTGTGTTACAGAAAACAACAGAAAATATCATCTCCAAGAGAAGAATCACAACTAAAGACTCTGTACAAAAAAATATTGCAATTAAAACTATTATTAACAGTACAAGGCCAAAATCTCTTACATTGACTCATGACGAGAGGGATCCATGTTAATTGAAACAGTTCCAAAACAGAAACAAAAAAGCTGCGTTACCCCAGTGAATGACATTTTTGGGAGAAGACTATTCTACAACAACTTTACCCACACTTTGGAGTTTTGGGATCAAGAAACAAGTATCATGTCCAACAAAGGTCCTGCTTAGTTCAGTGTTCTCTAGGGTCAGCGCAGGACCACGGAGTTTCTAATAAACCCTATTTTCTTTCTATTAAATCTTTATCATACTCCTGTGACCAGTCCTGTTCTGATCAGTTCTGTTCAAATCATCGAGGTCAACTGTACAAATACACCCAACACCATTTCAACAGTTAACTCGATAGAAAGATGACTTCACATTTCATTAAGTGATCCCCCATGCTTCTTCAAAAATGCCTCTGATGTAGTCTGTTTTCTGCAGTCAAGATACAGGTACAAATTACACATATATTAAAAAAAATAAATAAAATCACAGTTCAAAATACAGAAGCAGACAGTGAAAATGAATTCAGCCAGGGGACACGTCCCAGAAACCACTGCACATCTGCGCAATGATCCTGTATCTGTTTAAGAGTTCTTGCCTCTACCTACCCAGCAGTATGGCATCAGCTCATTTTTCTGTTACTGAGCAGTATTTGTGGTCAGTCTGTTATTTTGGATGATGGAGATGTTGCAGCAAAGCAGTAAGCAGCCGGATATTTAAAAACAGGAATCGGGCAATCCCTCTCTAAATAAGAAACTAAGCTTTTGTTAGCTGATTTTCTCATTACATTGTGGGTGCCGTGAGTGAGGTCCAAACAGAACGCCCCTCCACAGCTAGTCACTGTATTTAGAAAGGTCTGCAGTGCCAGAATGCAAAGTGGTGGATTACTTCTGACCTTTACCCAGTTACATGATTACCCAGCTGTCAGCTACAGACAGTAAGCTCCAATGATAAGGAATCAGCTTGAACCCTCCTTTGGTGGTCACGTTTTGCAAGTTCTGCTGCATTTATAGCAGTAGCAAAACCCCTGTATTAGACCTGACATGACAGACCCGACGTATTAGAATGGAGTTGTACAGGCTCTCTAAAGAATGAGCCTCTAAGCTTCTAACATATATACAAAAAAAAAAGAGGGTCATGAAACAAGGGTGAGAAGCAAAAGATGATGGATGTGTTTAATTTGATTTTCAACAAACTAACAACCAACTTGCCTTGCACATCAGTAAGGGCATTCATTAAAGAAGGTGCTCGAATGTTGTCAGTGCTCATGCATTGCAGACTACGTGGCAAGCAGGAGCTCAGTATGATTTCTAGTATAGCTAACTTAAAAAAGAAAGACAGTGCCAACCCCCTGTGGAAGAGATTCATGATCTCAATTACCTTTCACTTAAAAGTTGATTTAGGGCCAGGCTGTTTCTCTGCAACAAAGGTAGAAAGAAGGTGGGTTAAAGCAGACACACAGCACAAGGTCCTCAGGGAGGAAACACCGCCCAGTGATGAAATCACCCTCCCAGGAGCTGAGCCTCCTGATTTCTATTTTGGGCATGCCTGTTGTCATAGCATTAAGACCTTGGGAAGAGGATATACGATATGTGATGGGGCTAGCTTCCATGATTTTAGCCAACACTGTACTTCCACTTGTAAATAGATGCATTAATTACAATATAACTACTCACTAAGCACTGCCTGGCCTAAGTCAGACAATGCCTCAGAAGGATGTTATGAAGTTTAAGTAATGCACACAAAATACTCAGCAAGCCTGAGTCTAGTTGTCACTGCAAGGTAGCATGCCACAGCTACACAGCACTATTGCTGGTAGCAAGCAGAAAAATATCAATGATCCCCTTGTTGCAAGACATCTGAGTATTTGCCATAAAAACATCTCAATGACATGTTTTCAATATCCCCCATGGATTGTTATCCATGTCAGACTTCAGGATATTAGATTAAGGAAAGAGCTTATGTTACTTGTGCAGAGTGTGAAAATTCTCTTCCCACCCCCTCAACGCCTTTCCTTTCCTAATGCTGCCTCCCAAGCTCCTGCCTCAGAACCAAACCGGCTGTGCTATCAGATTGGGTGCCAGACTGGTTTTGTACTATCAGTTGCTGATACCTAAACCCACCTTTTCTTTTAAGAAAGACTCACTGCTGACAGTCATGTATCCAAAGCTACGTCTTATCAAGCCCTGCTGGGACACTGTTCCCTGTGGATCTTGAAAACTAAACACATTTGGGAAACAACCAATTATTTATTTCTGATCTTAGATATAAACCCCTACCTGTTTGATGCTCTAACACCTTGTATGTTTCAGATACAACAGCTTTCATCTACAAATCTTAAAGCACTTCCCAAACATAGCTCTGTGCAGCATCACCACACCTTCCAGGGGAAATACACCACCACAGAGAAGATGTCTTGCTATATTTGACATTGATAATGGACAGGTTCTAATAGTAGCCTTCAAATCAGTCAAGGCTAGCTGTCCAGTTACTAGTTGCTCAGTGTAATTATCAGAACTCCACTGAGCAACAATCTGTGTTTGGGTTTTTTAGAAGTCCTAAAAGCTTGCTGTGGAATCACTCTCCTCACCTGCACTCGGTTACTCCTTTCACTATGAAAAATTACAAGATCTTAAAAAATGGATCTTTGATGTGAACACAAATTTCCCTCAGGGAACTATATTAGTTTAAACCACATTTTTCCACATTCCTGTTTGCTCCACTGGGACAGACGCACACCTTAGATGAGACTGTGCCTCTAATATCTGAAGCGGTTAGAAATGTTTTGCAGGTCTTTAGCGAAAGATCTGCAGGAAAACAGGCAGAATGGCTTCCTCTGTACCTGAACATTTCTATTGACCAGCGCAGACAGTCTTCACACTTGAGAGCCAATACTCTAGGTAAGTTTTTTTAAGGAACACGTCCCTGTCAGGTTTTATCACATCACTTTCCTATGCCTTTTCTACCAGTGCAGGTTTAAAAATATCACAACACTTCTTTCCCAGAAGCTGTTAATGTAAAGAGAGAAAGAAGGGCTATTTCATTCAGACTGCTTTGCTCTGATCTGCCATGTATACAACACATGACTCAGGTCACTTTTTTTCCTGAAGATACTTGAGGATAAGTGGTGCCACTTACATCAGAGAGAAGTCTGGTATTAGGATTTCTGAACCTATTGCTGGATGAGCTATTGAAAATTACCATCTTTGCTTCTTGCCAGTATTTCTTTAACAAGTTCCCAATTCCCTTCACACCTCCAAGCCTGGAAATCAGGTGTCCTGCAACTTGAATCATGAGAGCAGCAACATTAAACTATAAATGATGCTGAATGAAACAAGACTAGAAACTTTTAAGAGCAGAACATCACTGGGAAGTTACGTACATATGTGAAGAGCACAAAGAATTGTTTTTGTATAACTGAAGCTGCAAGAGACAGGTATGATGTTATACATGCCTGTCTAGTCAGTTTAGCACAAGAGAATAGGAACGCTAGTATAATTTCCTTGTAGATGAAGACACACCATGTAAATCTATTTGATCTGAAACCAGGTAAGACAATAAAAAGCTAACTACCAACATGAAAAACATGTTTGGTTTTTTGTGACCGAGAAGAACATTTCTACCTCTCTACATAGGAAAAGTTCAAGGGATGACAGAGTCCCAGAAAAGAAACACAAAGAAGATCCCACTTAGTGTAAAGCTGGATAAAAGCAGACTGATCATCTGTAAGCAGACAACTAAAATTAACCTGGAAAGGTACGGTAAGATGAAGGAACAATTTCAACAGCCTAAAGGGAAAGGTGGAAGATGTCAAATTCTCCAAAAGGGGAAAATTAAGGCAAGACATAAACATACTGACTTTGAAAGATGAAGAAAGATGTAGGCTGCTGCTGAGAAAACAGAAACCTGAAGAATGCTGTATTATTACATTGCTAAGGAAATTCCAAAATAAGAGTGGTCTGGTGGTTTCTGCCAGTTGGTACCTGACAACCTCCATTCTGAAAGCTACTGGGTTGCGTGGCAGAATCGGGAAATAAAGTAGATGATGTGTGCCTAAGACAATACCACATTAAGAGAGATTCTACATAAGGACGTGAAGATTACGTCTGAAAAGAGGAAACAACAACTGCAAATCAATAAGCCTCCTGTGATAGGCAAAACATCCTTCAATTTAAAGAAAAGCTCTGGGAACAAGATTTTGCCTGCATTGTTTTTGGTGAACAGTTGCCTCTACCATATGATAACACAGAGGCAGCTAATAGACCAAATCATAAAGAAGAATAGTACAAGATGACTCCCTAAAGTCATTCTTGGCTTTGAAAGTCATTTCTGGAGAATGCTGTGGAAAAGAAAAGACAACTCAGCATAACAGGCAGAGTACCCGAACCACCTCAAGCTTATAGAAAATATACCCTACCTCCAAAATTTGGCTAAGCTGAGCAAGGAAAGCCAGTAATAGAGGCAGCTAGGTGAGCAAAATGTACAATTCTTCAGAGTATTCAGCAAAAGGACTGGAACAGAGAATATAACTTTCTAAAAAAAGACCAGACAATCTCTGCTCTGAATAGGTATAAAAGAAAGCAGGAATTATGACACTGATGTAATCAAAAGACAACCCCAATAGGGGATTTAGGATATTAAATACTTTTTTGGTAGTTCACTAGGATGCCTAGACAAAGCTGCCTGCTGACTGTGCCAAAACATTCAACGTAGACCAAAGTCATAGGATAACAGCACTTTGCATCTTTAACCATCTGGATCTTCAGCAACTGCACTTGATTTTTCCCCCCATTTCATTCCCAAAGTCATACAAAGGTAATGCTATTACTCCATTTAACCAAAGGAAAGATTTAAGGTGGACAAATTAGGTAATTTGGCTAAAGCCATACAAAAAACCCCAATCAGATCTTGTGGGTAAGACCATGCTCAAGACCACCTTTGTCTCACTTTCTAGCAAAAGAAATCACCATTCCTCCTTCTGACATAGTTCATCATATATCCCATTTTCCCATGCCTTTCAATACACCTTTAGAAAGGTGCCAACAATTTAAATGGGGATCCCATACTGAAATGCATGAAAACATGCTTTTACAGAACATTTAGAAGTCAAAATTTTTCCCCACCTTTTAAGTACTTTTATTCAGCACTCAGCTAGCTCTCTGCAGCTATAAACTCCAGCTACGTGCAGGGGAGGATGCTGGCTTTCACTTGCGAAACTTCACATGATGCGCTTCTGCCTTCCAACTCCTGAGCATTCCTTTGACTTTTTAGCACAGCTGTTGGCCTGCAAAGAGCTGAAAGCCACTCGTTTTAAAAAGAATTTCACTTTGCATTTGATTTTACAAAGGCTTGTTTAAGCAGTATACATCTAACTAAACCTGAGCAATTAGCACATGCATGTAAGGAATAAAACAAGGACGAAAACAGAAACAAAAATATTCTATCACAAACAGAGCTTTAAAAATGCATTTTTCATAATCTAACTTGTAATTAACAGTGCAGATATAGAAATACACAAGTCACTCTATACATTTGTAACATTTTCCATACTGATTTCCAGTATGATGATCTTTATTTACAGGGACCTCTTTAGCACAATAAAGTGATTGTGTCTCAGCTGCAACCTCACTTTTGCAGAGAGATTAGACATGAAAAGTTCAGTTTGGCCTCTTTTTTGCAAGAAGCTGAGCTCCAAAACTGAGTCTCTCCTGTATTTCTATAGTTCTCTCCACTCCATTTACTATTTTCAGTTCTCTTCCTGAACAGCAAATAGTTGAAACAAAGTGTGACCTTTTTACTCACTTCAAATCTGACCTAGAAATCTCAGCACAGCTGAATTCAACAGACTGACCCTTAATCTAACTGAGGATAGGAGTGGCATGGCCTACTCAGTCTGCAGAAAGATCAGCCCACTGGTGTAAGAGCCTTCAATTAATAGCCAGGTCTGGCACTTGGTTTTAGAAGTGGAATTTAGTTCTCTGCTTTGCATGATCCTGGGCTAATCCCAGCAGCCATCTGTATCGGGGTTGGGATCAGGACATTTCCTTACCTCACATAGCTGATACCAGGTTGTCCTCAAAACCATGACTTGGTATAGGTTGTAAGGAACCTGAGGCTAAATAAGTAGACACCTAAAAGTGCCCAAGTTTTTGTTTCTATGTTTGACAGGAACAAGAGTAAGCACTATGCATCCTGCATAACCAGGTACCTGCTTTTTTTGCCAGTACTTACGGAGCCTCTTAAATTAGCCTCATAGCAAGTTTACATTTCTAGCAGATTTCCCATCTGATTTTACACAATATACCATTTTACTTTTATACCAGCTATCAAACAAGAGGTCACACTCCCAACCTTCTTCCACTTACTGGTGAATTCCCACCACACTTGACTGCATTTAACTGCACCCATGGGACTTTTTTCAGCCACACTGCACATAACAGTCTCCTACCATCCCAAAAGACAATGTCATTGCTTACTAGTAGGAATAATAATCAAACTTGTCAGGGCCAGATCATCAAGTGGAGTGAATTATGCATATTCAATGGCATCAGCA
>NW_009944885.1:23738-32809 GCF_000696875.1 Nestor notabilis
TGGTGTCCAAATTAGTAGCAATAAATTGAGGCAAGCACAAACACACCTTATTGGTAGTTGGCTCTGTTATTTCTATATCTTAATGTCTGCTTTGAGAGGGTTAACTTCTAAAGATAAGTCCTTCAGGATTTAGTTCACGAAGGATCAAGGACTTCTAGAATGCTCTTGAGTAGCAGCTGGGGGAAAACTTTGGATTGCTAGCTGTTGTCTCATCTTTTTACTTCAGGCAATACTGGGAAACACTGCGAAGCAGAACTTACCACTGGGAACAAGGGATCAAAAGGGCTGAAATTAGAAAAGACAGTTTGGCTGCTTTCAGTTCAAGTGGAGGTATTACGAAAAAGTGTTTCGAATTATGTCACACAGGTCAAGTGCCACTGCAGTTCATAAGAACTTACTGTGCCAGGAAATGTCAGGACAAATTACACCGCAGGACAGGCAAGCTGAATGTCACCCTAGCTTCCTAAAGGGAAAGGCTCCTGCAAGAAGCTGCTCCCATTTCTGAGTTGATTTAAATCAAACTGCTCTTATTCAAATCAAAATAACATAGAGGGAGCACTATAATGACAGCACAGGCAAGTCTGGATCCCTCTCTCCTTGGAGGGATGAAAAGCTTTGATTCTCCACCGCCTTAAAACATGATCACCTCCAGGCTATAGAGCTGCACATGTAAATGGCTGCCTGAGGGTTCTTGAGCCATTGCATACCATGCTGATGAAAAAAGTCTCACTATCCTGTGCTCCTGGCTCTGAACCCATATAATTTTTCTTGCTTCTTTGATCATAAACCCATTGCAGGAAGGTGCATTTGCAACTTAAGTTGGACCCAGTGTGGTACTCAGCAGAACTGAAGCCTCATCAATGCCTGGGGTCCCTCAGCACTACTAGTAATAGGAACAACAAATTCAGTGCACCAGAAAGGAGAAAGACAGGAGCAAGTCATAGTTAAATAAAATAAATTGATTTTGCTTATATGGAAACCTTGCAGTGAACTGTGAACTCCTAGCAAAATGAACCAGTTCTGACTCAGCTATCCTGAAGTTTGAAAAGAGATGTTTCAGTTACAAGCTACTAGTGCTTCAATATAAAGAACAAACACATACATCTTTATGTTCTGCAGAGAAAAAACCCAAGAGCTACAAAACATTTTTATGAGTTGAAGGAAATTTTTAGTCAGCTTTGGACTTTCTAATACATGACTTCCCAGAGGTTTTCAGGTGCTGCTTCTTCAGGCCTTCATTTCAAACCTAGATTGCTGAATACAACTGAAGCTCACATGGCTTCTGTTAATACCAGAATACCTGTGTTGGGTATAAACCAGAAGGCAGTCTGTTCCTTCACTTCCTAAGCCATCTTTGATGTTTCAATAATTTCTCAGCCAGAAAAGGATAAGCACACCTAGAAGGCTATCAAGAATAATGCCCACAAATAAATGACAATATAAAAGTCAAGGAGTCAAGGTCTGGCTTTGATTTAAGCCACTATTAGCTCCAGTTATTTATTCTATCCTACAGCCACAGGCTATCATCCCAAATGGAAGAGTCACTGTAGTAGACCATCTCACATACTTTAGAGAGTACACAGCACTGAAAGAGCACTGAAGTTTAAAGTGAAGACTAAGACAGTAGAGAAGTAGCTGGGCCACAAGCTCACATTTCCACATGACAACTCTGCAGGGGTAACAGCCTTTGGCAAATGAAAACTAACAAAGCAACTCTCAGGCTCTAACAACATTTTTGCTGTGAATAACTGCCTATAAATCCAGTTAACTAAAGATACTGGAAACACCCTGATCCTGTACATTTTCCCTAGCCACCAGTTCTTTTCTGAAGGGACTCATTTTATGAGCAAGTCAGTTTGTCATTGACTCATGTTCTGAATGGCTGGACTCGAGCTGTGTTTGTGTAAGCAGAATCTGCCTACATGCATTCATCCTCTATCCCCTGAATGGCTGCTGCAAGAATGCAAATCCTGTTTGGAAGGATTACGTGCCATGCAACAGCCAGAGGCCTGGGCTAACTGCCATGCCAAGAAGTACAGACTCAGAAGCTCCGATTCAGAGGATGACATGATTAAGTAGGCAAGGTGGCAACCCAAAATGCCATTCCCATTTCAGGTATGTGGAACCAAGGCTGTCATTGCTCTCCCCTCCATTACATTAGGGAATTGCACTAAAGCTGGGGATTTTGTAACACCTAAGTGTGAAGAAGTTCAAACAAGAAAGCACAAGGCAGGCAAGCATTTCTACTTGTGGAAGCTGGCAATAACTGATGGCAACACAGATTCCACAGAAGCACTTGTGTATGGATACCAAGGGTTACAAAAGCATCACATTTTACAGGCTTTCCTGGTCTATGTACATTCCTCCATAACAACCATTACAGAAAATTACTGGAATGTCCCAAGCACTCGAAAGTTTGAATGTGTTTTTCCTTGTAAGTTGTATTTCCTAGTGCTTGTCTTTGCATTTTCTAAATACTTCGCACATTTTACTCCTGTTATGTCAGCAAGCATCTCCTGTTTCCATAGGATGCAGTGCCACAGTCTGTTCATTCCCCACCTTAGGGAAAGGATCTCTTCAATTTAGTTCTTCCACAGAAGAAGAACGGGAGGCAAGTATCTCATGCTTCTGGAAATGGCAGACTGATAACACTGGACCAGTATTTATATGTATATATATGGCAGACTGATAATACTAGTGGCCAGTATTTCTGTACAGATAGAAGCAATAGCAGTGCATTGTTGCAGCACAGATGGTTCCCTCATCATTTAACACTGCCTGGTGAAAATGGAGAAATGGAGGGACTTCAGGTGAAAGCCCTCTCTTGGTTAAAGCAGCAACCAGCTAAGACCAGTTTTAACTGCCCCTTTTTGCAAGTGCACAGCTGCCCAATTTGAGCTCAGTCAATGGGTTTGCATTTGGTCTGTAGCAATCTTGCTACGATCAGAATTGTTAGAATATTAAGTCCCACGTAGCCATCCCTCAGCCACGCAGAACTATCTCATCTTGGGAACGAGAAGGTTTACTTCAGCTTGCTTCATGTCTCTCTCAAGTGTTTCTACCAGTTCCAAATAAGATTTTGAAAACCTGTGTTTTGCACCTTCCCTGAAAACAACTCAGTAAAGGGTGCATTCAGGGCAGTATACCCAGGCATCAGGCAAAAGATGCCAAGAAAATGTATCAAGCCCTCCACCACCCTCAGCTCAGTGCAATGTGATTAGTTTTTGCTGGAATAGATAGAAAAAGAAAGAAAAATGCAGCAGATTCTGTAAACAAACCATAAAACAATCCTGAAAGTGAAAGAACACTAAGACTCTACACAGAAAATGGCCTAACTTGCATCTCCAGTGAGAGACATTTTCGGGTACACAGTTTAGAGGCATTTCCCCCTGATTAAGATCCCGTCCTAAGTAGTTCAGGTTTCAAGCCTACTTCAATCTACACATTAATAAGCATATAAAAAGAAAGACGTCTTAGGTGAGTGGGAAGGTCTCCTATTAGCACATACTAAAAATAGACAACCTGTAGAGCTATCTGAACAGATACTTTACATAGTAAAACTTCAAATCTTACAGGCCCTGAGGATCCACATTTGTCAGCTTTTGACAGTTGAGGCTGTTTTGGGACTGAATATAGTCCAGTTACACATTCATTGTAGGCCGCAGTAACTAGCTTTGGAAAAAAAGCTCCATTTGGCATCGTGGGCAGTGCCACAAAAGAGAACTTCACTGCACTGAAGAGAAACTAAACCAGCAGAAGGAATACCCTTTTGTGTCATACCTTGTAATGGGAAGAGCAGATGCCTTCAAACATATCTATATCCATACAGTCCATTGGTTCAGATCTTCCTGGTAACAGCAACTTTTCCAGCTTCTTATGCCAGCTGGTGCAACCTGTACATTTACAGAAGTGGGTGTGTTATTCCAAGATGTTTATTCATCACATTCTACAAAGCATTCAATTTAAATATATATGGCTCTGTGCCCTGTGGCTCCTATTGCTCTCCAGAGCTTTCAGTGTAATGGATTACAGACCACAATATTTCTGCAGGTTATTGATTTTGGGGAATATAAGCAGAGGACTCTAGGATTTCTTTGCAGACTTTCCAGAGCATTACATTCCATATGTGTATATCACCTATTGAAGAACATGCTCCTACCTTATGAAATTCAAACATTTTACTGTACAAAAAGAAAAGGCCTAATTTGCATCTCTGAATTGTCAATTTCTTTGATTTGTTAAAGGTTGGTTCTTGTGGAAAGGGCAGAGTTAAATTTCAATACAGGAACAGGAATGCTGCTAATTTGAGAAACTGGAGGTTGACAGAACGGCCAAGATTTATGTTCAGCAATTAAGCTAACAAGAATCCCCAACCCTGCTTCCAAAAAAGTGCCTTTGGACACCGTTCAAAGGTTTTCAGGAGCAGAGTAAATTAGTGGGACAGCAGGAAAATTCAGTCAGAGGGATTTTTTGGTAGAACTACTTGGGGAATCACAGTGAGGTTCCTTGAACATATCTATAGCTGGGGTGCCTCCCAGGAATCTAAATCTGGTCATCCAAACCAAAAGGATCCCCCAAACCCAAGCACCCGGTTCTCTGCTTAGGCACTGCAGCTTCTATCAGCGAGAGTTATGAGGGAGTCACTTGTACATGCTTGATTCCCCACTCCAGGCTATACAGCATGTAGAGCATTACCTGTGTACCTGATAACTTGATCCCCTGTATGCAGGATCCATAAGCAGAACACTTTTTCATGGTGGATTCACCATAGTTTAATTCCATGAAAGTTCAACTAAACAACAGAGTGCAGTTACCTTTTTCCTGGCAGACAGGCAATGCTCCTTAGTTCAGATCTAATTGGGCTGTGTTCAACTGCCCAAAGCATTCAAACTGTTTTAATATGAGTTTTCACCAGTCATCTCTAGTAGCTCCAGCACCATGGCACAGAAAATGGGATGTATTTTCTGTAGCTCTCCACATTTTGGCTGCTGCTGCTTAAGAACTGCCCCTGCTCTCTACAGAAACTGTTCACAAGTCTTTCAAAGGTTAGTATAGTTTCCTGTATATATGGTTTGTAACACACACCTCTTGCCTAGGCTGCTCTCTCACCAGCTCAGTTTTTACCATGGAAAATTGAAAACTAGCTCACTTCAGTCCACCTGTCTGAAAATCATCAGCAATGACACTTTAGACTGTATTAACCACTTGTAACCTTACATCCTGGTGAAAATTCCCACACAAAGCCACCCTGTTCCATGGCAGAGCTGGCATGTCACACACTGATGGCACAAGGTACATCTGATTTAATTGCTATTCAAACCTGAAACTCCTGATGGAGACAGAAAATGCCCTGATGCTGAAGATGTTTCAAGTGAGCTGTACCTCCTCCTCAGTGCAGACAGATCTCAGATCTGAAAGGTCGTGCACAACTACCCTGGAGACCTTGACTGAATCTCCAGATAGCCCCCAGCCTTATGCAGGCTCTCCTTTTCCCCCTGACAACTTTGAGGACTTGATTTCAGTGAAGTACAAGCTTTGTCCTTCACAAGTACTGGCTAAAATGACTTACCATGGAAAAGAAACCCAAACAATTTTAATTCTTAGAAATGAAGCATCAGAATGCAAACTGCTAGAAAAAAGTGCTAAGAATGCCTCACTCTGCAGGCTCTCTGAACACTTCCAGACTGTTTTCATTCAATTCCTGGTTTGGAACCTCTCTAATTAGGACAAAATCTTCCTCTTTGTTACACTGGAGCATGTAGACACTGGCATGGGGAATCAGGTTGTTGTGTGATTCTACTTTATCTTACAGTCATTGCATCATGGTTGTGTTGTGATTTCAGCATAATGCTGTACCACTCTTCTAAATCGAAAGCCAACATCATGTCAAATACCTACAAATAAGTAAATCTGGTATTAAGACATTAAACCCTCCTGTGATCTCAGACCTGTTGGATAGAGCAGGGCCTGCAGGTCAGGAGAGGCAACCACCAAGTCTTTCCAGAGAAAGACCTGGGTGCCCCAGTGGACAAGTAGACCATAAGCCAGAAGCATGCCCATTGTGACAAAGAAGGGAGAGTACAGAAGATGGAGCCAGACTTTTCTTGGAGTGCCCAGTGAATTTACAAGAGGAAACAGGCACAAACCAAAGCAGAAGGAATTGCATTTAAACATAAGAAATGCTCACTGTGAGGATGGTCCAGCACAAGTACAGGTCACCCAGACAGGCTGTGGAGGTTTGGACCACACAACCTCCAGAGGTCACCACAACCTCAACCATTCTGTGACCCTATAAACACAGCCCTGTTCCCCAAATTACTTAGTTCTTACAACTATGTTACTGACACAGTTAAGTTATATCCTGCTCCCAAACAGAGACAGCCAAAGCGATTTTAACTAGCAAATCTTTTCCTCAGTGTCACAGCACACTGGATAAAACCTGCTTTCTGATGCAGAAGGAGTGATGAGAGAGCATATACAGTGCATCCCCATAACAAGTTGGACCTTTACACAGTGCTCAAGAGAGCTTTGCAAAGGAAAGCTGCAAGTGTGACAGCTCATACACTGCTTTCAGGGATTGCTATCAGCAAACCAAAGGTGACAATGAGTGCTTTAACTATGGATTACATATGCTGTCATCAGTGGCAGTGGTATCAGTATCAAGCAGAGATGCACCATATTCTTACTCAGAGGGGGCTACGTGTTCTGCATAATCCTGTTCCTCAGTCAGCCAGCAAAAGATGGGTCATTCTTCCCATACCCATCACTCCTTACTGCAACAGTTACAACATCTTCATCAATGATCTGTAGGCAACACCTCTAACCTTCTGAGTTCTAGCGCCCCAAACTCAACTTTTTAAAGCTTTGATTACGACAGGCTTTATTACAAAGTAGGTCCAAAATTACAATCTAGTGTTACACTCCCATTCCTTTTGAAAATAATTCAGAGTTCAGCCAGCCAAAAGAGTCAACTCTGAAGCTTTCTTTTAAGTTAGAAACTTAACAGCAATTTTCATTATTCCTATTTTGTATATTTGCTGTGGCCCGCACATGCCTCCAGCTGAGTTATTTGCAGTTACCCCACAGTAACTGGGTTGTCTAATAATTTCCTTGGAGTAATTCAAGGAATAACAAAATAGTTTTTGGTTCACTAATTTCTACTAATTTTAACTAAACCATATTCAGTATCACAGTCATAAATTCACCCTATATTCACCCTATCACTCAAAGAAGACCTGCTGCAGACACCACATTGTCGTCAGTTGTGCCCCACCACACAGCTAAGCTTTGGATGCGAAAAAAACCCAACTTGTGATCTATTCATGAATGTGTTGGCTATTAACTCATTGAGTTGTTCAGTAAATACAGGAGGCATAGCAGTTGATATATTTCACAAACAAGGATGCCACAAAACCACTCAGCACAAGTTTTTACACAGACCCATTAACTCTGACCAGGATTAAATCATTTGCAAGTACATGCACTAGAATTTAGGGACATTAATTGCCTCTATTTACCTGGCAATTGCTTAATCCAGTTTCCAGCATGGCCAAACCCGCTGGTCTAGCTACCATCCTCAGAGAAGAAATTTCTTACTGCAACAAGCTACACTGGAACATGAGCTGGTCGAGTTTTGTTGAAGCAAGTGATATCTGTTGCATGCCCACTGAGAGATCAGCTTAGTCCAACTCTTGCTATGGGCAGCTGTAGGCTATGAAGAAATGCAATCTGTGCTGATTCAGCTCATCTCGTAAGGCAAAATTCAGCCCCAGCAAGACCTCCAAGGGAAGGCAGCACCAGAGCAGTTGCTACAGCACCAGCACTTAGGAATATTGCCTCCTGGTGCCAACAGATGAAAGACTGCCCAGTGTTTTCCAACTTTTTAAGGCAGTTAATGTCAATACATAAATGTCTTTAATGTATGCACATTATTGCAGCTATTTTAGCATTATATTGGCACATTAGTTTTAGCAGCAGAAATAAAAGGCTTTGTCAATAATAAGCTTGATATTATTCTGCATTATGCTATTGTAACTGCAGATCCTGTATACAATCCTGTAATTGCATGTCTACCACTGTAACACTTGTAATTGCCTCCCCTCTTTCCTTAATCTCTCCAGCAGAAAGACTAAAGTTCAGACTATTCCATATCTGGCATTAATCTAGAGAACATCAGTTTACAAGGGTAAATTCCATCAGTCCTAAGAGGATTAAAGGTACTTCTGCCATTTTCAAATTCTCAGAAGTAACAAATAGGTTTTTTAAAGGAATGGGTGATCATAGAATCATAGAAAGGTTTGGGTTGAAAAGGACCTTAAGATCTTCTAGTTCCAACCCCCTGCCATGGGAAGAGACACCACACACTAGACCAGGTTGCTCCAAGCCCCATCCAACCTGGCCTTGAACACTGCCAGGGATGGGGCAGCCACAGCTTCTCTGGGCACCCTGTGCCAGCACCTCAGCACCCTCACAGGGAAGAACTTCTGCCTTAGATCCAACCTGAACTTCCTCTGTTTCAGTTTGAACCCATCAGCCCTTGTCCTATTGCTACAGTCCCTGATGAAGAGTCCCTCTGCAGCATCCTTGTAGCCCCTTCAGACACTGGAAGGCTGATGTTCACCTTGGTCCCCCACAACCAGAATAGCTGATAACAACTCTACCAGAATAATTTTACTGCATCTCATCAAAGCTTACTTTATGATGAGGACTTACTGTAAGTCTGCCACATAAGCCAGAGAAGAATAGGTCACTCTGGGACAACAGTGTAGTAGGCAATAGCCAGTTGCTTGCATGTGTAGATTTAGGTCTAATTAATATGTTGAAATAAAGCCACTAGAATATTTTCAGACACAGGCAGTGTCACTGTTACTATACTGTTATCCCCCCAATCACTGCAAATATGCAAGTTGGAACTTAATACAGATGTAACAGTTGCATCTGCTCTCCAGAGGTGCTGCAGCAAAGCATTAGGAGAAAATTACAGCTTTTTAAAATTTGCTTTTGAATTGCATTCCTTAATCTAGTATTTTGCCCCCCCCCCCCCCCCCCCCCCCCAAAAACAAACCCCATCC
>NW_009944885.1:32840-33927 GCF_000696875.1 Nestor notabilis
CAGCCTCATTCATCAGACACACATTCCCGTTGCTGATTTACCTCCTGAGGCAGTCAAAGGGTCGTTTTTAAACATTAAATTGTCAATAGGATAAAGAGGGACTGATCTCACTTGCTTTAATTAGCAGCTTTTTCCACAGAAGCCTCTCCATATAAAGGACTCCCTCCATAGACCTTGCTCAATTGCTTTCTGCAGTTGAGAGGTGGATTTTCTCTGTTAGATTATATTTCATAGTTCTGCTGCATAAGCACAGCCACTTATTCATAGAGTAGTTCAGTTCCCTTCCTATTTATTCCTGCAAAAGCCAGTTCAATCCTTAAATACGCATTTCTCACTGGTTTATCTGTTACAACCCATCTAGTCAATCTATGCTTTAAAATATTTTCCTGAAACAGTCGTCTGGCCCCTCCTACTATTTGAGAGCAATAGATGAAGGCTCACAAACCGCCTAGAGAAAGGTACTGCCTATCACTGCACTACAACAGGCTGTGCTTCAAGACCTGCTTAAAAATAAAAGGGTGCTGCCTTCCATGCAGTGCTCTACTCCAAATCCAACATGCAAGCCAGGGGCTCCCACTTGCTTATGATATGGAGCAGTCTCATGCCTGGGGCTGCATGTTGCCAACATGCATCTCAGCAAACATATGCTCGCTGGTTGTGACAAGCACCTTGTAGTTCCTCCTGATAGGTAGATAGATAGATAGATAGATAGATAGATAGATAGATATTCTGCCTGTAAAAAATAAAATACCCTGCCTTCTATAAGAGATGCGATCCTTTTCATGCAATGCTAAGTATTAATGTCACCTTCCCTCGCAGCTCCCCCCTTATTCAAAAAGAGTGGCAATAATCCATAGGCGATTCCCCCTACGTGCCTACCCCTGAAACTGCTTGAAACGCCTTATCCCCCCCCAGCCGAGCCCACCGAGCTGCAGGAGGACAGTCACAGCGCAATGCTCTGACACCCCTGGCAGCGCGAACCCGCAGGCGCTTGCCACTTCAGTTCATCTCTCATAAAACAAGAATAAACCCGATAAGCAAACGTGCCCCAGAAGCTGAGCCCCGTCCTCCCCCTCCCCAGTCGCCC
>NW_009944886.1:0-2923 GCF_000696875.1 Nestor notabilis
GTGCCACCAGCACTGCCCTCACTGGGTGGAGGTGCCGGGGGCCTTGCCCCCTTCCCCTGAGCGGCCGGGTGTCCCCTCACCTTGATGTTCTCTGTCAGCTGGTATCTGTGGCAGAAGACATCCAGGCCATCTTGCAGGTCAAAGATCTTGGCGGTTTTAAACACGCTGCAGATGCTTTCAAGAAAGTCAATCTTCTGGCGCAAGTTCTGGCAGCCGGGGGGAACAGAGACGGGGAGCGTGAGAGGGGACACGCACGGTCTGCGGGACTGCGCCTGGGGGTGCAGTGCCATGCGGGAGCCCTGGGAGAAGGCAGCACCCAGCAGCAGAGCCCCTGTCAGGAGACACCGTGCTCAAAGTGCCCGCTGTTACCTTCACTTCACTGCTGAGAAAGGCCTCGATCAAGTCCATGTTTTTGCGCTCCAGTCGGTACACGGGTAACTTGCGGGCAACTAACAGAGGAGGAGGAGGAGAGCTGTCAAGATGCTGTGGGGGCAGGAGAGCAGAGGGAGGCGCGCTGCCCTCTGCCCAAGCCCGTGCCCGTCTTCCCTGCGTGCATCATGTCCAGCGTGCGCAGGACCCCTGCAGCCAGCGTGTCAGGGCAGTACGGTGCTGGCGTCGAGCCGGGTGCGCTCACTGCCCCACACCAACAGGGTCCCTCACTCACCAATTCTCCTTGGCAGGACCGTGGGCAACCCGTGGACCACTGGTGGGGATGTGTCCTCCTGGGGAACCCCATCCTCCTGCCAGGCCATGCTGGGGTTGCTGGGGGGGCGCTCTGCCATCCTATGGGCTGGAAAAAAAAGGTAAGGGTGGGGAAGGGGAAAGCCGCCGGGGGTTCCTCACCAGCTCCCTGCTCCTGCCCTGTCCCATCACTGTTACGCCAGACACTGTCCAGGGACCAGGGACCTGAGCCCCGAGGCCAGCACCAGCCCCTCTCACTGCCCAGGCAGCCTTGAATCCCTTCACACCAAAGAACAGCTCCAGTTTCTGAGACAGCCGGGGCTGCAGCCACTGGAGGAGCCGGTGGTGCCTCTGGAGCAGGGACCCCTAGGCAGAGGTTGGAAGCTCCCCATGACTTTGGAGCTATCATGCAGGGTTGCTGCACCTGGGTGTTGCTGGCAGTGCCCTTTTGGAAGGTCCCTTCTCTTGGTCGCTGCCCAGTGATGCCGCAGGTGCTGCTCTGGGAAGTTCTCACAGTTTTCTCCCCAAAGCGACTGCCGTGGGGGAGTCACTGGACGCAGTGTGAGCAGCGAGAGCGGCAATAACACAGTGCGTGGGGGTGATGTCACCGTGCAGGGCTGGGGATGTCACAGTGCGTCACAGCACCAGCCCTGCTGCCTGACCAGGGGACCAGGAGCTCAGCCCCGAGGCCAGCCCCAGCCCCGATAGATTGCCCATGTAACCTGGTGTCAGACCAACATAAGCCACTCGGACCACCAGGCCCCAGTTTCAACAGCAGGAGCCGCCAGCAGGAGCCACTCAGGGTGTTCCTGTACCAGGTTCTCCAGTGTGTCAGAAAGCGTAAAGTCCCATCACATGCAGCCTCCTGAAAGTTCCCTTTCTTTCCTGGAGAAAAACCCGCACCCCTCCTGCCAGGCCAACCTGGGGTTGCTGGGGGGGCTCTGCCATCCTATGGGGTGGACAAAAGGGGTAAGGCTGGGGAAGGGGAAAGCTGCCGCGGTTCCTCACCAGCTCCCTGCTCCTGCCCTGTCCCATCACTGTTAAGCTTGATGCTGCTGGCACAACAGCGCTGGGGCCGCAGCTGTGCTCAGTACATGCATTGAGGTGGGGTGCCACAAAGGGCTGTCAAGAAACCACAGGCTCCCGTTCCAGGCAGATCCACCTGGACTTCACAGCCAGTAAGACTGTGACCCAGGGTCTTGCCTTCCAACAGGCCTTGTTTTATTTGAAATCTATTTTACTGCAGAAAGCCAAAAGAATACACAGCTTTCCCATGGCTTCGTTTTCAGCTTTGAGGAACAGAGAACTCCTATAGAACCCCCATGGGTCCCTGCTGTGAATCCCTCCCTGTCCCACCCCATGGCCTTAAAGATTCCCCCCAGCCCTATTGTCGTGGTTCAAGCCCAACCGGCAACTTGGGTTCCCCCCCATGGCCGTAAAGATTTCCCCCAGCCCTATAGATCCCCCGGGGGAAGCCTCGCAGCCCTGTAACTATTCATGTGAAACCACACGCCAGAATGGTCTGACAGAAACAACATCCATCACAGAAAAGGTGAACCAGTGGCCAAGCACCTTCCCTTCGTTAACCAGGAGACATCTCTAATGAAACTCCTGGCTTTTTAAGAGAAGAACCATGCTGCTGTATCTGGATTTTGTATTTGTTTTATTGCCACTAGAGGAGGGAGGCAGCTCTTCAGACAACAGCACTGACCAGAGAACAAAATTCTCCAGTGTGATCACAGTAGAACAGCCTTTATTAGGGACTTTAAGCCCTCCCTTCCCTATGTTAGGCTCACCTGGGGCAGAGCAATTAAACGCTATTAAATGCAATTAAATGCTAGTAGCTAATCTTCACTAATCTACACTGCAACCGAGTCCTCTGACAAAGCACCAGTGACTGCAAAGCTGACCCAAGTTTTACAGAATGCATTTAGCACAGTTGGTGACTCCAGCTCATGGAGTTGGTAAGACCAAGCCATATCCTGTATGCAGCAATTACTGAGTTAATAAATTGGTTTATCTCTGTTCCATGATTCCCAGCAAAGGTCTGAAAGATAACTGAGAAAAGCAAGTTCATTCAGTGCAAAGGAGCCCATAGGCACATACCAGAGTAAGACTGAAAACTGCTTTTGCAGAGAGAGCAGAGAGCAAGTAGCTCATCCAGCTACTTACAAAGAGGTGGTAAATTAACTCTTAAAGTTTAACAGATGTGTTTTAACTGAAATGTTACTCAACCCCCTAG
>NW_009944887.1:0-8453 GCF_000696875.1 Nestor notabilis
AAGCTACTCCAAGATTTTGCCGGGCACAGAGTACATCCTCTCAATGCATGGAAAACAGCAAGGGGTGGTCAACAAGCCATGTGCTTATTTCCCCCCTCCCCCTCTTTTTGTTTAGTTTTTGTTTTGGTGAGAAAGCAGATGGAATATAATTTTCATCATATCCATGCTCATTAGAATATGGATGTTCCTGTAAGCAAAAACCTATGGGTCAAACAGTTTGCAGGCAAAGTGCCATGGAAAAGTTCTCTGAGAATATGATACAATCGATATACAGAAAAGCACTTGTGACTGGTATGCAGGTTACAGACATTTGCTAGCATTGTAGAGGGAGGATGCCATCCAAATGGGAGCAAAACAGATGGGGATAAAAGGCACATTGTGTGACATAGAAGTGTTTAGCACATGAACTGCTACCAAAGGAAATGATCTGAGGCTAGTAGCTCCTTCAGACCTACACTATATAATACAAAAAGTTGATCCCAGTAGGAAGGCTTCAGTTTAATTAAGCACTGTGTGATAAACTACCTTTTTTGTCAGCTCGGAATCTTGCACCAGCTGTTTTTGTTTGATGCATTTTAGTCTTATATTTGAAGAGGTAGCGAAAAATCAGATCCAACCCACTATCTGCATGTTATTCATGATTTTGCAGACCTTAGTCATGTATTTCTTGATCTAAGCCTCCTTAGTCAGTAAAGCAGCTCCATATTTGTCCTTTTCCAATTCTATATGATTTTTTTTCAAGACACGTAGCGTAGACTTGTGCAGCATATTTAAGCTGGGGCATACCATGGATATTATAATGGTAGTCACATTTTTATTTCTCTATTCCTAACTATAATTCATATCCTCAGCTTGCTTTTTTGATTGTTATTGAACAATAAGCTTAAATTTTCAGAGAACAGTCAATTATAACTTTAATATTTAATTTCCTTAGGAGCAATATTCAACTTAGATCCCATTATTTTATATGTGAGTTGTAAAAAGGGCAGTTTTACATTATGTGTATCCAGTATGCAGTTACCAGCACTGAATTTAGCTGTCCAGTCACTGCATTAAGTAAGACTTTACTGCAGTTTTCCACACTGTTTTCTACTCAAAATAACTTCCTATTCTCGGTAACTTTGGCACTTTGCTATTCAGTTTCTGCACACACCCCTTCCCCTCCGCCCCCCAGTTTTTCCTCTTTTATCCACTATGACTATTTATTCCCAGACTCTGTTCCCTGAATTTTAGCCAAGTAATTGTCAGTGCACAGACCTTCTGTGTTATTTCATGGATATTTAGATTCCTTAAAATTTATCATTAAGGGAACTTGTCAAAAGCCATTTAGATGACCAAGATGACTCTGTCAGTCAAATCTATCTTGGCAATGAGGTTGTGAGTTCTTTCAGAGTATTTCAAGACTGCTCATGCAAAGGCATTTGGGAAGGTAGGTTAGATCATGTGATAGTTTTGTGAGAAACTTCAAATACATCCATCCTGTTTTCAGGATTTGAATATTGTTATGTTATTATATAACACTGTGTGTTATCCAAGTATAAACTGGATCTTGATGCTGATTCTGTACAGATTCTCATCTGTAATTCCTCAAAAAGGTAGCAACTCCATGGAAATACTAGCTGATTGGGTATTTGAAAACCAGGGAGCAAGAGGTAATGCAGATTTTTGCTTTTTCTATGTGTTGAGTTCTTGTTTCTAATTGGAGGTGTCAGGATGAGATCAGCTTTATCTTTACAAAATGTTTATACCTACAAATTTGCAAGTCTTAATTGCTTTAGTTAATTGATTTCTCTTTGGGTCCAGTCCTGTCACTGGTAGTTTATGGGAAGTGCTTTGTTCCACCAGATCTGAGATCAGCATGGCTTCAACAACCACGTGGTTTCCAGAAATTAAGAGGGAGATGCAGAGAATACATGCTTTATGACATCCTGATTAAAAGAGTAAATCTGGGGGGGGTTGTACTCTATTACAGACTTGTGGTGAAAGGAACTTAGATAACCTTTATGAATTCACTTTTTTTGCCATAATATGTCTAACAAATAGTCCCTAACTTCAGTTGTACACGGACTACAGAGGCAAAACAGCAAACATATTCCTGTAGCTATTTTGAAGTGCTAATTATTTCACATTAGAATCAAAGGCCATATATATTTATTATATTATTTGGGATAGATTTGGCCTGCCTGGATAGAGTTTACTTCATTCTGACTTTTAGTATCATTTTTGACCAATATTAACACTGATAAATCTCAGCAGAAACCAGTATGCACACGTTAAGATGAAGTGTGTGGAAAGCTGAAAATGAAGTTCTGAAATAGAAAGCTAAGGCTCCCTATAGGAAAAATTAGAAGTTTAATTTTACTTGTCATCTCTTGTTTGTGATAAGCTAGGAAAGTACTGTTAAGTATCTCTCCAGGCAGCAGTGTAGGACAGAAGCACAGTACATTGTAGAAATACATTATAGTTCACTTTCTTTTTGTTTTGTTTTTTTTTTTTTTGTAGTGACTCCATGTCAGAACCACAAACACTTTCCTAAAATTAAAATCTTTTCACATACCTTACCAGAACATAAGCCCTAAGCCCAGACATGTGTATGATGTTATAGATACTTATGTATATATATACTCTGGCACCTTAGCAAACTCTTTATCGGGAGGTGAAAGGGTGGACAGAGTCTGTTCTTTGTTCTTTTTAAAAAGTTATGTTCCATATAAGCTTACAGAGAAGTAAAATGAGTTTTACTGTTTTATCTAATATCTGTAACACTGTCATGTTTAAGCACACAGTAAAAAGCTTGAGACCCAATCATGCTGTATTATTTTTTCCACTGCATTTTGTAACTGGCTTAGAAAAGTACAGGAATAATTAAATATTTTATGCAATTATTGAAGGGAAAATGTAAAAGAATAACAGCTGCATTTCAGAAATACAGCAATTTAGAAAAGTTTATATGCATGCCTACATTTACACATATGTTTCAGGGTTAGGGTTTTTTTTTTGTTTTCAAGATGAATCCTAACATGAAAGAAGTCATTGTACTCTGTCCAGTCAGCAGTGTTGCTACTGTTTGATAGTCTGTTTAGTAGTGAAAGGGTTAATTGTTGTGGTTTTGAGCACTTATGATAACATTGAATTAGTCCAGTGTTCCTGAGTAATTGCAAACACGGGAATTGCATGTACATCGATAAGTTAGTGAAAGCTGGTTTCATATACAGTAGAAAATTACCTTTATTAAGTCCACTTTCCAGCTGATCTTTTAATTTGTAATGGATGTGGCACTGATGAGTATGTGCATCTCATTTTAACTACTGCTGATAAGGAAAACTGTATCCTTGTACCAGACTAAAAAAGCAAAATAACTAAGAAGTGCTTTTCATGCTTTTCTTTGAATGAAAGAATAGAATGTTGTTGATGATAATTATCTTGGAAGGATTCATAAGCCAGTTCTCTTTTTGTTGTCTTTTTTTTTTTTTTTTTTTTTAAATTTTCTCCAGCTGCTAATGCTTACCCCTAAAAATAGTGAAAGATGATAAAATGAAAGACTGTTATTAGGAGACACAGAGGAAAAGTTAGAGATTTATGACTGGCCGAAGTACAGCCTTTGATACAACATATTTTCTACATAAGTATTTTATGATGTAACAGCCTTTTTTAAAGCTGGCACAATTGTACATCCATCCACATTTTTTAATAGTGCCCAACCTTATAGTATGAGTCACTCTTTAGGCTCCTTAAGAGAGCAAGATACAGTATTTGTGTTTAAGTTACGCACCTATCACTGTTAAATCTACTATTTTCTATGGTTGATAAAACTGTATTTCTTTTTTGACATTTACTGTTTCAATTAACAATTATCATATTTTGCAAAGCTTGCTAGTCAACTCTTGAACGTGCAAATTTCTTGTGCACAACAGCAATAGCAAGCAACATGCTGTTAAGTCATAGATAGCACTAGTGAAGAGATGCTTCACTCCTTTGGTTCTCTAAGTGTTTCTTTGCTTGATCCTGTATTGACTTTTCAAGAATGTATGCCAGGTCAAATTATTCAAGAAGGGCCATTAATTTAACCCCAGTGTAAAATAATTTCTTGGCATGTCATCAATCTTGTGCTGACTCCTATATTCTTTGTCAGGTATAAACAATGTGGTTCATATTAATATTAAGGATATTTTTGATTCCCTTTTGTCTTATTTCTATTTTTTTCTGTCTTCTTATCCTTTCCAGGCAAGTGGAGTGATAGGTTTTCCTCTCTTAGTAACTCATCTACAATCAACTTAAATCAAGACACAACAATATTTTGATTAATTAACTTGCAAATTGGAGCAGTCCCATTGTCATGATGTGCACTGGTGATTGAAATTAATTACTGGCAAGTAGTACTAAACACATAGCCTTACAGGTCTTGAGGAATTAGTAACATTGTGCTATGTATTGAATCAAAGACAAGAAAATTAATCTATAAATGAATCTAATTCTAGTTTTAAGACAGCTATCATTATATCTAATTATAGGAGTTTCCAGTTAAAAGCATTATTTCAATGTCTATTTACGTCACTCAGGACTGGCCAAGTATTGGGTGGACTAACGGCCTCATGGTATATTTCAAGTGAGGAGATTGAGGAGGAGGTTGTGTAATCTTCAGTATCATGAAAAATGAAAGTTGCATTCTTAACTCTAGGTGGCAGACTGAAGTTCTTATCTAATCCATTCCCCTATTCCAATACAATAGAGAGTAGCATGCTGTATGTAATTCTGAAGGGGAAATAGTTTGTCTTGCATGCAGTGACCTTCAGTGGCAGAGATCCTACAATCTCCACAGAGTCCATTCAAACAGTTCCAACTACTTAATCTTTACTTGTATGTCTTTCCAGTTAGGCACTAATTTTCCATCTGAAGCTGGACACAGTACTCCAACTGAATCTCTACTTGTTCTAGGTAGAGTAAGAAGGTTTAATTGCCTCACAACTTTTGCAGGCTATACTACTATTCTTGGATACGGATATTATGTTTATGCTTATTCCAATAGCACAATATAGTTATGTTCAGGTTTTGTGACAAATTATAACCTTATCCCATTTTTTATGGAAGTACCACCTACATAGATAACCCCATTGTCTGTGCAGTTTATTTCTGCTTAATGTAATTTTCATTTGGATTTAGTGAGTTTCAATTTTTCTAATTTATCAACATGTTTTTAAATTCTATTTTAATTTTTAATTCCTGTCAGTGTCACTGTCAAACATTTTCTTTTTTCATCAGTATCTAGGAAACACCTGCTGAATAGCAGCAGGTGTATGCATCCTTCCATTTGGGAAAAGGTACACAATAACCCTTATCTGAGTTTTGTTTTTCAGACAACTGTAGAAAGTCTGTACAGAAGTTTAATCTAAACCTTTTTTTTTTCTATAGGCAGCAATATATATATATGAGTATATATAGAGAGAATGCAATGAGAAACATTTTCAAAATAAGCACTGAAGAAGGTTAAAATTTAACATTTTTGGCAGCTTTTCTATCCATGCTGCCTAATTTTAGAGGAAAATTAGAGTAGAAGTGCAAGCTTTATTATTGATGGAACTGTTCTGAATGTTACCTTTCACCAGTTTATAGTTTATCAATAGTTTCTTTAATTTATCGCATTGTTTTTCTGAGTATTGAACTTAAGCCAGCTGGCTTACATTTCTATGTCCTTTTCCAAAATTGACTTTTCTGTTTGACGTGACTTTTCAGAGTAATGGCTCTGAGATTTCATTGGCAGTTTGATACAGTAATTTAAAACGAAGCCTATCATGCCCAGTCCCTCTGAAAATGTCTAGTTTATCTAGATATGCTTCATCCTGTTCTCTCCTTAACCCAAACTTAACCTTTAAGATACAGGTGTGAATACTAAGGGCAACCAAGTCATAGCTGACTTCTTAATACAGATTGACAAACATGAGGCAATAAATGCTCTTAATTTTTAAAGTGACTTAGGAGTTTGGTTTTAAAATGGATTAACAACCTAAATTTAACTTCAGTTAATCCAGAAGATATTTCATAGAGCTAAAAACTGAAGTTAGAATCACAGAATGGTTTGGTTTTGGGTTGGAAGGGACCTCAACGATCATCTAGCTCCAACTCCCCCTGACACAGGCAGGGACACCTTCACTAGACCAGGTTACTCAAAGCCCCACCCAACCTGACCTGGGACACTGACAGGGAGGGGGCAGCCACAGCTTCTCTGGGCAACCTGTGCCAGTGTCTCACCACCCTGAGAGTGAAGAATTTCTTCGCAGTATCTAATCTAAATCTCCTTTCTGTCATTTTAAAGGCGTTCCCCTCATCCTGTCACTACATGTCCTTGTAAAAAGTCCCTCTCAAGATTTCTTGTAGGCCCCATTTAGGTACTGGAAGGCAGCTCAAAGGTCTCCCCAGAGCCTTTTCTTCTCCAGGCTGAACAAGCCCAACTCTCCCAGCCTGTCTTCATAGGAGAGGTGTTCCAGCTCTTGGATCATCTTTGTGGTGCTCCTCTGGACTCGTTCTAATAGGTCCACTTCCTTCTTATGTTAGTAATTAATCTAGATCATGTCATCTCTGTCCCCCTTATGCCATAATTCTCTTAACTTTACAGAGGAGTTACATACCACTCTTTAGCACATACTTCTCATGTAAACACCATCTGAGAGCTGTTGTTATTCTGCAGTCTCAGTACTAATGCTGGCTTGGATTTTTTTGAATCAGTTGGATCAACTCTGTTACATTTTTAATTTTGTAAACTGGTATCCCTCTTCCTGTACCCATGAAATAATAAGTGTTCATGCAAGGTACCGAGCACTAGAGAATCAAAGTCTGTCCCTTCCTTTTAATCATGTTCTAGTTTTACTGTTCCCTTGTATTCATGTCTTGCCTATAAGAAGAAAAGTTTATAACTTTATAAATTTTTATTTTGATTGGGAAGGGTGAGGAGGGGGAAGGAGGCTAACAAATACTCCCAGTTAGATGTAAAAATGCTCTTACATAATTCAACTTAAGTTCTTTTCAAGCAATTTAAGTGAAGTCAATGACAGTAGTGTTGCTCACAAAATACGCTTGCACCAGTTTCAAGTGAACTATTTCAGAGCTTAATGAGTACAGATTTTTCTAAGACAACAAGACTTCTGACCCCTTTCCTTCATATTTGACTGGTGTTGAATGATCTGACAAAGAGGTACCATTCATAGCTGTGCAAAACTTGGTGTGTTTATACATTTTTTGGAAAAAACTTCAATCGACTTGCCTTTATGTTCATTGAATTTTGATTTGTGTTTGGATTCAGCTGGATCCCAGAACTCCAAGCAAAATACTGGTTTCACCCAATTTCACACTGAAGCCATGCAAAACCCACAAATTCTGACCGGTTTTGATGTGAAACCATAAAGTAGCTTGGACCAAGTTCATACAAAAAGTATGTGAGCCTTTCAATGAATGCAGGCTGGGTTCCCAGTTTGTAATAAAACATTAAAGCAAGCAAGTTTTTTTGTATGGCTTTGTATTTGTTGTTCGTGTTTTGTTTAGAACCCATGTCAAAACTTTTTCAATACCTTAAAAATAAGTTTGTTCTTCTGTTTGTAGCCTTCAATGTACAATTATTTTGTCAGTAGAAACTGAAAACTGGAGGCAAGCTGTTGAGCTGAAGACCATTGAAGGAAGACTGCTGGCAGAATGTCACCTATTCAGTTTTTGTGGATCAGGATCTCATTCTCCATTTCCTCATTGTCCATTTGCTTCAGCATTAATCTTTGTTCATTATTTCATAGCAAAGAGAAATAGGACCCTGGATATTCTACTGTGGTTTTGGATCATCTGTTAGCTGGGTCATGTTCCACTCACTGATGGTTCAAGGTTTTAGTGCAATAGGTATAAATTCCTACTTATTTTGGGTCTAATATTTCAATAACTAAAATCTTCTTTCTACCATTATAAATGTTACGATGATTAGTCGTGGATAGAGAATTATTCGTATGGAGGGTAGGCATGTTTTCCTTGGTGAAGAAGATAGTAGCATTGATTTGCTTTGATTTAATCACTGTTCTGTGATTCAAACAGTGCGAGATCTTGCATACAATTTCTAAGTAAGGCAGTAGCTATAGCTAGTTTAATGGGTAGAAAAAATATTATCCCATTCCATGTAGAAAGAAATATTTTCTTTTTAAATCTATGGTAGTATTGCATTCCAACCTAAGTACTTACGTTGAGATTCCTATAGACAACTGGGACGGTCTCCACCCTATGCTTATCGCAAATGTTACGGCACTTGAATTTGGTTGAGGTTTTAATAAGTGAGATCAAGTTCCAAAATGTGTAACTTAATTCAGTTTATAAAAGCAGGCAGTTTTTGTTTAACCTTGTAATACTGCTAGTTTCTCTTAGCCTCTGAAAAGATTTCTCTTTCTTTCTTCCCCCCCCCCCCACACTTTCTTTTTTTTTGTTTTTTT
>NW_009944887.1:8484-25673 GCF_000696875.1 Nestor notabilis
GTTATTAGGGATTTTTAGCAAGTTCCTATTGAACTGAAAATAAGTGAAAATGGCATGCATTTTTATATACATAATAAATATCTGTTCTTTTTATTTAGGAAAAGCTCTTCTCAAAGCTATCACTAATGACAGTTGCAGCTGTGTGAAGACTGTAAGACTTTAGTCTTACAGGACAAGTCTTATTACAAAAGATAGAACTAGCAGGGAGCTGTGGGGTGCCATGGATGTCAAGCTTTGTCTTGCTGGACATCTCAAGTCTCAAACAATGGCATCAGAAAGAAACATTGCTAGAGATCCCACCACAGTGAGGGAGATGCAGAAATGTTTTACGTTATTTTAATAGGGGATATATAACTTGAGGACTTTGATTTAACTTAGCTCTTCTGGAAACGCTTCTCCTAGTTTCTTTTTTCTTATCTTGTGATTGGATCATGCACTGCTTGGAGAGGGGGCAACCTCAGAGTCTTGTTTCTATTGTATCAAGTACAAGGGATCTCAACCTGTTACCTGTTCCACACGTTAATTTGTAATTGCATAGTAATTCTTGCACATGTCACTGGAGCTCAGGGAAGCAAGGTGTTTGCTTAAAAGCACAAAGCAATGCTTTCTAAAGGCTTGAAACAAGCAGTAGTGAACATTTGCCTCAGCTGTCATTGAAGCCTGCTTGTCTTATAAAGTCTTAAAGTATCTTAGCTAAAAGAAAGTCAGCACTGTCTTCTTGTATCTACCTTTTCCACTGGCCACAATGGAAACTGCTTTTAAAATAGTTTTCTGACCCTTGTCCATTTGCTCAGAGTATTTTATCTCCTAGAACATAAATTCACTACATACTGAATGGAATTACTGGTGACTTGGATAATCTGAAAGCCTAAGTCATTATTAGTTGTTCTAGAAAAAAACATGTTCTTTGGATGATATAGTAGACTTGCTGCATCCAACAGATATATGCACTGAGCAATAAAACTGTTCATTTGTGGCATTTCTGTGTGGGTTTGTGTCGTGGTTCAAACCCAGCCGGCAACTTGGAACTGAGGAGAGCTTGAAAAAACGAGTGCTATCTGTATCCCCATCTCTGTCGTTGCCATCAAAGTGCTGCATGACCTTGGGCAAGTCACCTCATTTGTGTGTTATTTTTCATATTCATAACAAGAGGATCATTTTACTCAGCAGCCTTTATAAAAGGCTGTGATGAAAAATGAAAAGCACACTTGGAGCTAAATCATCGCTATTGCTGTTCGTAAGAGGTGAGAGTTTCAAATGTGGACTCCATAGCAAAGGATTTTGGAGTAGCATGTAATAGGGAATTTTAAAGAATGTCTAGAAGATAATTTTCCTCCTTTTTACTATCATGACAGATTTTATATCCTTTCCCTTTTTTGATGAATGCCATGATTACTCTTCAGTGCCATTCACGAAGAGAATTTTCACAGGTCTCTGTTGCTTACACAAATTCTTTGGCTAATACTGAAGTTCATTGGTACAGTTTTACCAAATTTTTCAGTGTTACCAGTAAGTCTGTCTACATGAACATTTTGTTCTAATTGAACTCTCATTGCTATATAACAGCCTTTGCACATATATTTAGGTCATCATTGGATTGTATATGGTTGCTTTTCTTCCTGTACATTAGAATGCTGACCCTGCTCCGAGTTCTGTTTTCCACAGGCAGTGCTTTGTTCTAAACCCTTTCTAATTTATATGCTAAGATATAATACATGCTGTTCTCCAGTAGAGATCTTATCAGTAAAGTGTACAGAGAGTTTAAATGTTGTTTTTAATAAGTGGGATCTAATCCCTAATCTTCTAATATTGTTTACAGTGGGCTAAATCACACCTAACTACTAGCATTATGTTAAACAGTGGTAATCAAGGGTGTTCTCCTTGGGCGTTATTTTGCTCCTGCAGAGAGAAGTAATGTAGAGAAAAGTAAACACATTTTTCAATTCCTAAGGTTAAATACTAGCTCCACGGCATCAAGAATTTATTGTTTTGTTTTGTTTTGATGTGATCGTGATTAGATTGAATTCTAGGAATTTCCCATTCCTTCTTTGACATGGGTTTTAGAAGGAAGGCAAAAGAGGACAGAAATAGCAAAATACTCGTCTGTGCCAGTATCATCAAAATACAGATTTGCTTCTGCTAACTAACTCTACTAGCTCTTGCTCAGGCCTGTGGGAACCATGGTCCTTTATGCTTCCCTTGTAAGTACATCTTTCAACACTTCCCCTGTAACATCTGCTGCACAGAGAAGCCCTATAAATTGTTTATACATGCATTATCTTTTGCTGCTCCAATGATATTGTCAAAGGGACACCTAAAGTAGCCAAACTGGTTCCTCTACTCATGTCACCTACTTTTGGTACAACTCCTGAGAATTGAGAGAGCTGTCCTGCAAGCTGCAGTGATGACTTCTGCAAGAGGCTGGAGGCAGAGGTAATTTTCATTTCTTCCAAAACTACACCTTTCATTTCCTGTACTGGCACAGAAGGATATAGGCACATGTAGTATTCACCCTCTGAGGCCACACAAATTTGTTCTGATTACTGTATATATCATATACCCAGCATCCCTTTCTGCTGTACTTGTATTACCCAGATGAATATTTGCAGTTTGATGGTTAGGTTTCGTTTGGGTTTTGTTGGTCTGAGGTTTTTTTTGGTTTGTTTTTTTTGTTGGGTTTTTTTCTGTTTTGGACTATTTTGGTGCTATCATGGACTTGGATGCTCATTTTGCATAATACAATACAGCAGTGACACTCATTGTTAAACCAAGATAAAATATAAATTTTTCTAGTAAGCAGTGTTTGGTGAAGCTCCAGTTCAAGTACACAAATATGTAGGAGGGGTGTTTTTTTTGTAAGAGAGTGGTGGTAATCTGTCAGGTTAATTTTATTAGAACAACAAATTTGGTCAACCAAATTTATCAATTTATCTATGCTCATCCAGTATCACCATTACTCTACTTGTATCATCTAAAACTTAAGTCAAGTGTGAAATCACATTCACGTAACTAAATTCTCTCAAGAAACTTTTGAGGTTTGAGAGAATTTTTTACTTATCCATGGCTTCCTATAGCTACCTTTTTTTAAAGACAACCAGACCATTCTACTATATATAGCATGTGAAAGAAACAATAGAAGTAAAAGTTTTAGGGATAATAATGTTTTAGACTCACAATATGTAATATAATTTAGATATTCAACAAAGTATCATAAAAATCACAGCACACTTCAATGTATACTTTAGTGTAACACAACTATAATATGATGACTAGTTCTCTTTAGGTTGCTACTGGCTGGAGCAATGTATTGTAATTAAAGAACTAAATTATAATTAATCTGAAAGATTGCATCATCTTGAAGTAGTGTAAACCAAAACCAATCATGCTGAGTAACTAATAAGCCGAACCAAAAATTATCTGCTATTAATTAAGGTGACATGGAGACATGCAATTACAAACTAATTGCTAATGGACTTATCCTTTTCTTTTAGAAAGCTCTTGATGCAGTTCCTTAATACTGTGATTTTGTTGTTGAACGTTTGTTTGTACTGTGTTAATATCTTTATTAAACATGGGAATTTAAAGCTTTAAATTTGGCACATCAGGATACTTTGTTTATTTCATGCTAGATTTAATTGCACATACAGCGTATGTCAGTTATAGGACAGAAGATTTGCTAATAAGTTGGCCAATATGTTGAATTTGCTCACTTATTTAAAGTGCTAAATTAAGTTTAGAATCCTCTTTGCCAGCTTTGATCAAAAAGGCAGATAATTAAAACTTGGCAGTAGAACTACGAGTGAAACATTGTCATGATATCCCTCAAAATGCAATATAGAAGTATACTGCATAATAAAAGCCGGTGTTGCTTTTATTTAGCATTTAAGTCTTAATTCTCTGTTAGTATTGATTGTTGTGACTCTCAGTTATCATACACAGCTTTTCCTATAAAATAAAGTCTTTTTAATTTGCCCTCTGTCATTATAAAATGTTTGAATGCATTTACTGTGGAATATGACCAGACTTCATGTCCCATGGATGCTTATGCATGAAGATGAAATCTCTCCCAAATGCTGAATGGTTTTTCATAACTTTAATCTTTTTAAGGGGTAGGCAGATTTTGATTCTATCCACTGCATCTGAATAATTTTGTAAAAATTAAGAGACTAATTTCTTCAGGTGCATTGGCTAATTTAGTTGTTTTTATTATTTAGTTATGTTCCAGGGCTATAGAAAAATAAATCCTCAAATATTGGTACGGACACTGTTACCTGACATTGACTAAAATTACTGTAAAACAGTTGTTTTCTAGCCAGCACACAAAGACCTTAAGTACAACCCTGGAAATTATAGACGTGCTCTATTTTGTGGTGCACAGATTCTGGGGTAACTGTTTACAGAGTCAGAGCACATTCTTGCCATTTCTGGGAACATCTGAGCATTTGTGAGCATTTTTTGTCAGACATGCTCACATATACAGCATTTATTTATACATATAAATGCTGTATATGTCAGCATTTACACATGAGCCATTTACACAAAGTAGCATATGTTGACTGCAGCTCAAAAATCACAAAACTGTAATTTGGAAAGAATCCTGTCTTCCATTTTTCTTTGGGAAAACTTAGAAATTAGAAGTTCAGCATTTAGAAAATTTGAGTTTCTCTGTCTTACTGTTTAAAAATAGAAAATAGTTATCTAATCAGTTTCTGTTCTTGAGAGAGAAATTCACATATGATCAAACATAATATATGAAGAATGCATTCTTAAATTAAAAAGCTTTGTTTGGGTGGTCGGAATTTTCAGTCCATAAAGAGAAATATTTCATCTATCTCTGTTGCAAGTGAGATAGTACAATCTGGCTATGAGAACCATTTTAAACAGCAGCAGCATATAAAATTCAAAATACATATATCCTTCCAATGCCAGTAACAGCAGCAAACTCTGCCTTTCAAGAGGAAAGTAAATAACAGTAATGATAATAGTATTTCAGTGTCTGTTCTTGGGTACTGCATCATGTGGTCTTTAGAAACCCGAGGCCCTATTCTTTGCAGGTAAAATCAGGAAATGTCAGAAAAATGTTTCATATTCACTGTGCCTCCTGTTTTCTATTGTGTCTTTGGATAATGCAGGAAATAAAAATTCAGAGATTTATATTCTTTTTCTGATAGATAAAAATAAAACTAAAAATTTTTTAAGAATGCATATGATGTGACAGTGTATGAAACCATGTGCAGTTCTTGCTTCTCCACTTCTCCTGAAGGGACATTTGTCTTTGTCTTAGAAGTTTTATTTTTTCTTTGGCTAAGAAGTTCTGTCTTTGCAAGTATATGTCTCAGGGCACATATATATTGCATGGCGTAATTCTTCCTGGCAGTGTGAAAGACTATACTGCTTTATGTAACATTTAAATTCTAAGTTCTCTGATCTTCAAAAGGAGTAAATGAAATGGCATTCTGAGAAAAAACAATGCCTGGGATTCTAAGAAGAGAAAAAAGACAGTGTGATATCTTTGATTAAATAAATATTATGATATTTAAAAGACTGTCCTGAATAGTCTCCTTTTAGGGCCTTGCTGTTTCAGGAGCCTTAAACGATTATGAAAATCCTGTTCCATTAGAGCTGTTGATTGATGTTCAGCAATGTACTCTAAATGAACATGTGCAGAGACCTGTTTCCTTTTACAATTTTCTACTAATATGATTTAGAATTCTGATAAGTTACATACGGGGTTTTTTTTATTTTGTTCATGACATAGCCCTTCTGTCTCTCCACTTATCCTTTGACTACCTCTTCACTTGTAATTCTCTCATCAAAGACTTCTTAAGGTCTGTCCTTGTCTATATTCTCTGCATGTTTATTTTACCTTTTTGTAGCATAAAATGGTATGGCTAATGTGTTGGTAAGAATCTTTTAAATATCTCATCCTTCTTTGTTCATTAAAGCATATATGTCCAACACCTCAACTTAAAAATCTCACCAAAGAAAGATGTGGGAAGAGGTGGGTTTTCAATGAACTGAAATTCCTTATATATATCAGCAAAGCAATTAATCCTGGAACTTTTAAATAGCATCAGCAAATGAAGCCACCTTTATAACCAGTCCCTGCAAAAACAAAGAACAGCATGTTGTTTTCACTGTAACAAAATAGAATAACCATGTGGATACCGACAGACTCTTACACTGCAGAGTTTACAATCAATGTCAGAGCACATTATGCTAGAACAGCACAACTGATAGAAGCTTTTAGGTAAGTCCCAGAATTGATCATAGATGAAAGAGACAGAATGGAAGGCCTCCACCAGGGTTACCTAGCTACACAAGAAGCATCTAAATAGGTAGCTGCATGTCTTGGAGCTTGTAAGCATTCTATTGGTATATGTATTTTTCAAACAGTTAAGCTATCATCTACGTTTTCTGAATGCATCACTATTGTCTCTTCAGGAGGGTCTGAACTGTTCAAGATCTGCTGCAAATCTAACCAAATCAGGGCACCTCTTCCAAAAGGCATCACCTGTTTTAAGCTTCTAGTCTCCCATTTAAGGACTTAACTACGTCATCCAACCCGGTGTTCTCGGATGTTATTCCTAGCCGTCTTCTGAATTACCTTGAATCAAGCCTCTGAATTCTGTTTGTGTTAGTGAATAAGCTTGTCTGTATTTTTCAAAAAACCCTAAAACTTGCAGGAAAGTAGAAGCTACTCCCTCTCAGTTCATCATGTCATATTACAACAGGATAAAAGCTTTCAGGATAACCTCCCCTGTTACTCCCATCTGTGAATGATGCTTTGCATCTTTTGTTGCTCGCTACTCTGTTTCTGTTTCTGCTTGATTGTTTCACTCTTTTCATTCTAAGAAATATTTTTGTCTTTCATCTGAAATGTCCAGTATTTCAAAAGAAGAAATGTACACTTGCCAAGGATAAACTATTGAAATTTTCAGCTTGACTAAGTGCCAGCACTGGGGGCATGGAATATTAATCTCTACAGTTTACTTCTTGCCAATTGCCTAATGGGTTTCATTCACACCAGTCTGCTCCAGGAGGAAAGATTAGCTCTCATTGCAGTAAATGCAATTTTGCCAAGCTTTTCAGTGATTTTAGAACCAGTGTAAGCCTATTATCTATCCTTAAATTTTACTTTGTCACAGTCATAAGTTTGGTTTGTAAGTGAACTAACAAAGGATAATAGATGTCATCTCCTATGTGTAAAAATAAAATAAATAAATTAAAAAATACAGATTATTATATGTAGCCCCATTGGTCACTGGTACTGAAGATTTTCCAGGATTCTTTATCATTAAAGTGTATATGCATGTATAGTGACAATCATTTGTCTTGATCAAACATGGTAAGCTATTGTTCTGACGCTGAGAAGTTAAAATCAGAAGCTTAAGATTTGGAATTGTGTCCGGATATTAGGAATACTGTGTGGAACAAATTGGTTCCCATATGGCCTATGAAAAGACCAAGTGAAACACAGTGGGATCCAAAGCAGGCAATACACCAAGCTACTGAAGTTTTCATTCCTACATCCAGAGCTAACCAAAAGGAAATGAAGATAAAAATCCAGGTTAAATTCATATTCAGAGGTGAAGGAAAACCTCTTCCTTTAGTCAGGCTAGCTACCACCAACTCTCTTTCAGAAAGATGAACAGGATTTATTACCTTATTTTTGAAAAACAGAAAAGTGCTCATTCCGCAGCTGTCCAATAAAAAAAAATGATTAATGGCAGGCTTGGCTCAAGTCTCACTTTCTTGCTGTAATTGTGATCTCTGCCATTTTACAAAAATCAACCAACATGTGAAATGGGGAACCAAACCTTTTAGAGTAGGAGTTACTGCATAGATAAAATGTCCAAAAGAATGCTGAATCTCCCTTGAGAGAGAATCTCTCTTGACAGGTTCAGATTGATTAATGATCACTGGTGTTTGAATAGAAATAAATACTAACTGAATAGATTTGTATAGAAGTTAGTCCTGGAGGTACTCAACCCTACCAAGGTTGTGGCAATTGGGGGTGTGCTTAGAAGCATAATTATAGGCTCTGGGATACTTCGAAGTGAAAACCAGAAGATGATCTAAAAAGCCCAGGCACTTCCATGGCTAAGCAGCCACTAATGAGGTGTTTACAGAATAACAAGTTTTTTTCCGAGGGGAAGAGGGAATTCCTAAATTACATTTAAGTATGTGCATCTTTAAGGTTATTTACCTGCCATCCTTCATTTAGAATCTCACATAATTTGTGAAGTTAAAGAAGAAAAATATTTAGGAGAAACTGATGAGAGATGAGGTGGGACAACAGACTAGACACAAAAGGTAATGGTGTTTATAATTGCTAATGTTAAAGAGAAGGCTGAATAAACCATCAATAATAGGGACACAGTTATGTTTTACAGAACATTACCTTTACATTATCTAGGAAAAACTGCTGGTATTTTTATATTCAGCAGTTGTGCAGTCTTATAATTTATCATTGAATTTTGTTGTGTGTGACATCAATCCTTTTGTCATTGCTACTTCTACTTCTTGTCATCATTTGTGTACCTTTTTTCAGAATCAGTCTTGAATTTTGCATTGGTTTTAACTCTTTCCTTTGTTCCTTTCCTCACATCATTCTGTTCTCCAGGTGACGTGCAATTAGCTTTGAAATATAGCTAAATATGCTACTAATTTTTTTCTGTGTCATGTGAAGTAGCAAATGTTGCTATTCTCAATGATATTTATGTACTTGCTGAGCTTCCATGATGCTTTCATATGACATTGTGTTTCAAAAGCTTCAATCATTTCCTCATCTTCTGCTATCTGGATTCATTTTACTGACCTGATTTGAAATCCTGTGATATAATTCCTCAGTCCCAAATGCTTCTTTATCATATGAACATAAAACAGGCTTTTGCCATTATTTTCCAGATCATATTCTTGGTCTTGGACCCTAAAAATGAAGTAGCTGGATCAACTGTGCATCCTTGTATTTATAATTAAGTTGAAAAATGTCAATTTTTAAGAGTGATTGGGTTTTTAGTTTCTTGTATTTAGTACCAAATTAAGTATTAGTAAAACTTCTTGAAACTAACTCACTCTTCCAGCATGTAAAATAAGATCTCCTTGATTTTTTTTTCATTCATTACAGCTTATTAATGGGGCTATAATTAAACATTACTATTCATATCATAATTTTTGATTGGTAAGAAAAGGAGAAAAGGTATAGTATGTGTAGAATTACAGAATGTGTCCATTTAAAGACAAAATTATTGTGAAACATATATGTGATATACTTGACCTAATCTTATATTTGTAGGTGTATGGAACTGTCATATTAAGTTTGCTTTATTATGTTGCATTGCATCACTATGGAATGGACTAAAATGCAGCGCAAGCATTAGCTGGAATTTTTGCTAACTTCTTCCAACAGAAATGCCGTGGCATCTTTAAATATAATATTTGAAATTTGGTAGTTTTCATACATGTAATGAAGCCTGCTGCTGCGGGTTGTATTGGGAAACATAAGAGGTGGATGGCCAGGGACTGAACAGAATCATATTCGAATCTGGAATAATCCTTATTTCTATGAAATTTATTCTTCTTTTATGCCACGTGATGACTGCTTGAATCTTGACATTTTCCTGATACTGATGTTATCTGTAGAGGAATTGACCCTATAATTATATGGTCCTCAGCAGCCTGCTTATAAAGTTGAGCACTGTTGCCCTAAAGGCAAGACTTGAGGTCCTGGCTAGTAATGACAGAAGGCAGAGATGAAGAGGAAAGAGGCAGATCCAAAATGTAGATCAGAGGGAAGATCTGGGCTTGCTGGATGAGGAACATAGCTATTATTTCTGGGAGGTATTCCATGGAACTGTGATTACTCCTTCTTAGTAGTATTGATACTTGCTTTCCAGAGCTCTAGTATGGGAAAAGTCTTTAAGAAAGCTAAGCAGCTCTTCAGTCTACTTTCTCAGTTCTCTTTCTCACCAGTCTTGGCTCATTATTTGCCAGCAGTTCTAGGAAATGCCATTTTAACTTCTCATGTCCACAATTATTAAAAAAGAGACATGCAAACAAACAAAAAATCCCCATTACCAGCCAAGGTATTGGTATTGAATCATTTGAACAAATGAAAGAGACTTTGATATGCAGAAGGAACAGCAAGTATCTTGCTTTCTTTTACTATCTCTTCATTTTAGCTATTACTGTAACATTACAAAATCAGTACCTAAAGTTGCATGCAAGTTGTAGAAAAAGTAGTACAAAAGTGGTCTGAGATACTTGAAATATCACAACAAAAGTAATTACCTCTGAAAAAAGGTTAAAATTCATGAAATATCAATGAAAGTGGCACAATGTACCTGATAGTGAAATTAGGGTATTTCTTATTCATATGAAGAGGCAGATAATGTTTTAAATCCATACCTTAGCTAGCTAGTAAACAATGTACTTGTATAGCCATACCCTTTGATTTAATTGTTCCCAAATCTCAGCTGAAGACTGTGAACTTTGGGAACCAAATATTTCCCCAAATGAATTACACATTGAAATACAAGAAGAACTACCCCTTACTTCATGACTGTGTGTGAGTTTCTGTCTATACTTTAAATTGTCTCTAAGATTTGAACACTAACAGATTGAACATTGTGCTGGCAACTCTCCAGATGCCTGAGGGCTGCAACAATTTGCAGATACATTTCAATTATTTTACATTGCTTTTACATCCATTTGAATTTTCTGTTGGATGAAAATGAAACTTTGCCATTAATGTATTTAGAGCTTTCATCATGTAATAGTGGATGGAAAAAAGAGAAGAAAATACTTTAACATGAATGTTTATTATCTTTGAAGGATAGCCTGTATATTTTATCCCTAGCTTGTGCTTTTTCAGCTATTAAAGAAACCAAGCCAAACCAAAAGAAGCTCCAAACCAACAAAACACACCTGTTCCCCATCCCCCTAAAAAGCCCCCAACAACAACCTCTAAAACCCCCAAAGTATAGGAGTATGTGCTAGGAAAAATAGCTAGAAGTGACGCTGATGGTACACATCTTCCTTTCCACACACACACACACACACACACACCCCCATTGTAGTTTGGTTTGTTTTTTTTTTTTTCTTTTCTCTTTTACAGTATTTTGCTTCAGCTCTTCTAATGACTTTCTTAGTTCTGATTTTTTTTTTTTTATTTTTTTTCTTAATACTTTTCCTCTTCCATGTTTCTGTTCTGGATTCTCCTCAAAATAACTTCTCTTAGAACTCTTCAGGAATTTCCTTGCAATAATAGGGGAGTTTTAAAGACATATTTCCAATTAATTGAAATTACTAAAAAGACTGAAGTATCAGATATCTGTATTTTTCTATGGGTTGTTGCAGAAGTGTTTCATACATAGGATATATTAGATGAGGTTGAGACGTTTTTCAAAACTAGGGCTGCTGATATTTAAGCAAAGGACTGTAAACCATCTATGACTTCAGATGGTCATTCCTACAGCCTTGATTACACATGCCTCCTAGCAGAAATAATACCCAATGAATTTTTCACAGTAAATCTTGAATTTATAACGAGTTTGGAGATGGATATCATGTGTGTGACAGGAATTATATGTACACAAAGAAAAAAAATTGTAAGGTCTACATTAGTCAGGTAAAATTCTTTAAGAAAGTTTGCCTTTTACTAAATTTTTTTTAAGCCAAACTTCAGTTTGGCCATAGGTGATAACAAATATTGTTGATTTGGGATAAAAGTCAAACATTGCGGCAAAGTTCAAGTCATTTTTTTAATAATAAGGTTGTTTTTTCTTCTTTCACCTCGTATATCTATGGGGGACAGAGAAGTAAATCCACTTTTCATGTAAGGATAACTTGACAGTGTCCCTTTAAGTTGTGAGGATATGCAGAGTAGTTAGGAATGTGAGATACTGTAGGGTACCAAATGTGTGATGTGACGTTGCTAGGCAACTCCCTTATTGTTTTAAACAAACCACATAGAGCTGGCAACAGCTGTCAAAACTCTTGGCTCTTGACAGTAACACAGACCTCAAAAGAACCTATAACAAAGATCTTCCAAAATAAGCTGTAATATATAACACAGTCCTGTTGTGCTAGCAAATGTGAGAACTTATTTGTTAAGTTTACAGATATAGTTATCTGTTAGAATTCTGTAACAACTTATTTTTGTGACAACTGTCATTTGTTTAAATAAATTTAAAAAATGTACATCAATTTGGCTTTTTGAAAGAATGCCTTTCATAGCTGTCAATGGTAGCAAATCTGCTTGCATATATTAGATGAGCATCATATGTCTGCAACAAAGAAAGGAAAATGTTACATAGAGGATAGCCATGTGCATGTGTTTGCAGATTTATTTCTTTTCGCTGCTGTTGAGCTGTTTATATTTGCCATCTCAGAACTACAGGCAAGCTTCTCTTCGTCAGTATTGTATTCCTTAAAAATAGGTCTAGATGTAGCACACTACACTTGCCAATATGGCAAAGCTTATGGACAGGAACCAGCCCCCAGTGCTTCAAAAGGAAGCCTGAATCTGTACTGAAATAACCCAAGATCTGTCAAAATTTTTCATACTAGGAGAGAAGTAGGTCTGTAAACAGCCTTGTAGTCTGGAAATATATCTGGAATGTGAAAAATTCAGAGCATCTCCATACCAGTTTTCCCCCGTCTCCTGATTGCTTGAATGCAAGCCAGCATAAATCCAGTAGCAGTGCTGTGGTTCTTCTAATATTCCTGTGTCTCAGGGCAGCATAGCATTTCAGATGCAGCAGTATACTAGCTTGTCTGCCTGGCTGTTGCATTATTCACACCCGACCAGAATGCAGGTGAACTCAGTGGGCTTAGACAAGTGTCTGAGGGTGTTGCTGTGTGAATGCTCTGTCAAACTGCTGGTGCCTTGCTGTGTCCCTGGTTATAATTGTTCAGTTTTATCCATTCTGGTCAGCACGAGGCAGACTTAACTGTGAGCTCCTGTGAGAGCTTTAACAGTTAACTGTCAAACTGTTTAAACTGTTAACTTGTTAAAGCTCTTTCAGCTTACTGCTTGCCCTGTAAGTGACAGGCTATCAGAGATTGGGCTCAACTATATTAGATGCTAGGGTGTATGCTTTTCTGTTACATCTTTTCTGTTTGTCTATATATTTAGGTTTTTAATTCCACCTTGAACAAAGAACCTTTTCCAATATATTTTTGTCAAGCCTGATCCTTGTCTTTTGGAAAATTTTAGAATATAGAAATAGCTGTACTGTTTCAGACCAAGAGTCTATGCAGCATGATATCCTGATTCTAAAGTGTGCATATACTGATGCTTGAAGAGGAATAAAAGCAGTGTAAGGGAACACGATACTTGCTCTCTGACTGTATCTTGGCTCACAGGATTTCCTGAGCTTTGTATTATTTATATATTTATGTATTTAGTATTGATGTGGTCCTCTGGTAACGTTTAATAGTTCACCTTGCACCCTCTTCCTTTGAACCTACAAAACTTTCTGCATCCACAGTACCTTCTGACTAGGAGTTACACAATTCAGTGTAGCACTGTCTATTGAATCACAACAATTTTTTTTTTGCTTGTTTCAAGCCTGTATCTCTTAATAAGCTGATAGTTTCCTGTACTTGTATAGACAGTCAGTCAATGCTCTAATCAACTGTCTGCCATCTCTATGCAATTTATGATTTTGTAGACTTCTCTTTTTTAAAGTTAAGCAATCTCAGGCTACTTTGTTGTTCACATAGAAAGTCTTACTTATGTTTGCTTGACTTTTTGAAGTTCTTTTTTATCCTTTTTGTGATGAGTATTCAAGGGATACAAGAAGCATATTTTTTTACTTTGGTGTAATGGTTTGGGTTGTTTGGTTTGTTTTTGTTTTGTTGCCCTCCTTTCCCTCCCCGTTTCTTTCATAGTAATTCCCAGCATTTTTGTGGCTTTTTTGAGTAGTGCCTAGCACTGGTCTGCTCTTGGTCATGACAAATTGCTATTTTCCCTCAGCAAGCCATTTCATTAAAGAAATAATGTTCAGTTATTCCCCACACTACGGATTTATCAAGTTTTCAGAAACCTTTTCTAATATCAGTCTATCTAACTGTTGATTTGTTGTTGTGGGTTTCTGTATTTTCATAACCATTCATAATTTGGGGGGGGAGGTTGGGTGTTTTTTTTTTATTTTTTTGTTTGTTTGTTTGTTTTTAATTTAAGTATTGATCGAGAGAAGAAGACATGGTCCAAATGTCATTATCTGTCTACTATTCTCTGTGAAGCAGGGGTTTCCCTTAGTGGGATCAAATGGAGGGCAGCAATTCAACCTGCAGTCTCTGTGGGAACATTACAGAACATTTGAACATCTGCTTTGAGAACCTACTTGAAAAATAACCATGTGCAATATAAGAGGAACATCTGTGCTGTATGCTGGAGACTACTGGTAATACTAGCACAAGCAAAAATAGCAGAAAGCTTATATAGGTTACTTGGAGCCTTTCTGTTGAATAATCTATGTCTTTTTGCATTTTCATAGTTGTGCCATAGTTTTCTTGATAACAGCGGTATATTAGGTATGAAATTACAGATGGGCAAATAATTATGATAACCTGATAGTTGATGAAAATTTAAGTGCCCTGAAAATTAGGCAGAAGATATCCAGACATAATAATGTTGTCTTCATTGTTTATCTGGAGTTAATAACTCATGTATTTGATTTTTGTTTCTAGAGAAAGATAATAAGTAAATAGGAGGAAATAAAAAAAAAAAAAAAAGACAAAAATGCTACAATTCTTATGTAATGAAAACCTGGCTATTACCAGATGCTGTCTCCATATAAAATAAAGCCTGTTTATTAGGCCTGTTGTGAGTTCTGCTCCTGTACTTGGTTTTGAGTCTCCGGCACAGACAGAAGCATGGTGAGTTCTGGCATATTATTGGGGTCTGTCTACATTTCTGTTGCATTAGTAGGCCATGTGATCGGCAAGAAAATGTATTTATGGTTTTAATCCCGTGTACTGTACTATCAGTGTTATGTCTGTAGATAGGTGAAGTCAGCAAACGTTGCTTTCACGGCCTGTGTCATGAGAAGGCCCAGATTTCTCCTATGCCAGGTGAGACTGCTTCTAAATATGGTAGATTTGTTTTAGCAATTTATGGGGTTTCCTCTAGTCATTTTTTTTTCTCCTAATTGACAGCAAACCTGGTGTGTCCTTGAGATAATGAATGGAAGGACCTTATCTCAGTTCTTCCCACCCATCTCTCAGTCAATGGACTGTGGAATCCCCATTTCTGTTCCCCATGCCCTTCTTCAAGGCAAGCGACTTGGAGTCTTACCTCTACTCTTACCCATCTCTGAGACAATGGTCGGTGGAATCCCATCTCAGCTTCTCATACCAATCTTTGAGACAATGGATGGTGGAATCTGATTTCAGTTCAGTTTCTCACAGTCCTGTAAATATTAAAACTATTTTAATATTTAGTTTAACACAGTTTTAATATTGTTTCAGGAAATCAAAAGAAAAGTTTGGGTTGGTTTGTTTTTAAATGGCACTAACATAATTGGACATGGAGTGTAAAATTATGTGGTTCTAGATATTTAATATATACAAAAATTTATATACATGTATTGAAAATTCAGTGTCTCTTACAGAAGTTAGAAAAGATTTTTCTATAACTTTTCTTTCTGTTGCAGAAATAGTTATATAGGGCTTAAAGTCCACACTTTCTGACCTTGAAGAACTGGCTATGTAAATGGCAGATTGAAAAGGATCACAATAGCTAATATACTGAGAAAGTTTTACCAGTTTTAAGACAATCCCAAGCTCACAGTCAGTAAAAAAAAACAAACAAAAGAAAAAAACCCACAAACCACCACTAATCCAGAAACCAAGGCACATTTCTGTCTTCTTCAGTCCTGCTTCCTTGCACAGTTTTCTATTTTCCAGTATGAGTTTGCATCAAAGTTTAACACAGCTATCTCGGGAAAAGATGTAAAAGAAGACGCTTCAGCCGTGTTATCTTATACTACTTGTGAGATTCATTATTCTAAACCCTTTTATTCATTTTTGCCATGCATATAAAAAGCAAAAACTGGTAGTATTAAGCTGTGGAAAACTATCTTTTTGCCTGAAACACATACCACATTACAAAATCTGAGTAACGTATAAGTAACTTTGAGTGAAAAGTAATTCTGTACACTCAGAAACTTAATATTTCTATTGTAACAGTGGAAAGAAGCTTCAGATGTTTATCCTTTCTTCTGTAGACTGCAAAAAGCCTTTAACTTGTTAGTCCTGTTCATAGTCAGTAGGAAATAAGTAACAAACTAGAACATATTCATGTTTCAAAATAGTTTTCATAGCTAGATGGTTACAACATCCTAAGATGGTTTCCCTGTAAACATTACTAATGGCCAGAGCCATTAGAAAGGTACCGTTTAACATCACACACTAGAATCATATTTGGCTTAGTTATGTTCCATTCCTCTACATACCGTCCCTGAGTGAATTGCGTTTTCAAAGTAGCCACTTATGTCAAAAAGCTTGCAAAAGTTCACAGCCTGAAATATCCGTTTTTAAAAAAATAAAGTTGTAGGAGCAAAGAAACAGCAAAGGATCAAGTTCGTAGTTATGGCAGGACTGTAGAAATAACATAATATGTGAATGTTGCTGTTTACAAGTGTACAGTAGTGTTAGGAAACCTATCCATCCCTGTAGTAGTATGGTTCATCAGGGTAAAGATTTAGCTCTCCAGATCTTCACAGCTCATTTTACTTCTGAGAGACAGTAGTGGGAACACAGAGCAGTACACAGACTAATTACACAACTTTGTATTCCAGTGGTGAAATGGATAGAGAAATGGCAGTTTAACACATTAGTGCTTCAGAGGGAAGTGGAATTTTCTATGGATGGCAAATGAGATAAATAAGAATGTATCAGATCTTTTTCCCTGTCATTTTTCAGAAGGATCATTTGGGACCTTCTAGGCCCAATTGTAGATACTGATTTACTGAGTTTATCAGTGCCATATCTAGAAGGTGTGACTGATCTATCAATTTACAGCAGCATGGATTTTCAGCTATTATTCAAAAGCTCATTTATCTCCCTGGATGCCTACACAGGCAGCTGTCTAAAATGCTTACCCTCTGTTTCATAGCTGATGGTATTGAACACTTAAGATTAAAAATGGCTTGGTGTCCTGGGTTCAGCTACAGCAG
>NW_009944888.1:0-20076 GCF_000696875.1 Nestor notabilis
TTTGGAAAGAATTAGAAGTAACAAACTTCCTTGCCCCCAGCGCTCTGGGAAGCACTGGGGAGAGATTTACTCTGCGCAGGGGAAAGATTTATCAGTTCTTGGAACCAGTGTTTATGAATATTCCTAAAGAGGAAAATCAATCAGTTCTATCATAACATTGCCATTTTTCTAAATGATAGAACAAGCATTTTTATACACCTCGCACTGGCTGCTTGAGAATCGATAGGAATTATGAGCTTCTTTCTGAATTTACTAATGTTCTGGCATCATCCCTTCCCGACCCCGAAGCTAAGACAGGGAGGATGCTCAGAGCCTGGGGCTGAGGAGGCTCCAACTTGCCTCTTGCGTTGCTATTCTCCTTGCTCATTGTACTTAAATCTCTTCAACTTTCAATGCACTCAACAAGCCCACCCTGCCTGGGCTGAGCTGGACCAGACCCAACTGAGGAGAAAAGACCTCGAGAAGTATCATGAGGTTAAAATCAAAGGCTGAATTCACCTCTCACCTGTTGGGTGAGATGCTTGGAGATAGGGCTCACCTGGAAAAAAGCGCCTGAGAGTTTTCCCTGTTATTTCTCTTACCAGTGAGTCCAATGCAAAATGAAATCCAGGGACCACCAAAACCAACCTACCCCTTAAAATTTGTAAGAAAACACATTTTTCGTAAAGTTTTCTTATTTTGTAACGTAGGTCCCTGGATAAAGATATTGTTCATCCTTCTCTGATCATTAAATGGAACAGTTCAGGGAGAAAAGCCATGATAGTATCTGCAACAAGACTCTCTCCCTCCCCAGGGATGTGGAATCTCAAACCTTTTGCAATACTTAGCTGGAAGGAGACCTCAGAAGATGTTCTTCATGCTGACTTAACTGCATTGGTGCAAGGTGACCACAATTTCTCGTCTTCCAGCCGATTTCCAGACATGCCACTGGAAGCACAGCCCACACGCACCTCGAATAAAAGCTAAAGCCTAAACAAATGTACCCACATGGGGTACAAGGCAGGACCAGCTGTTCAGCTGCAGCCCAAAATCCACCCAGGGCTATTCAATGTGCTGCTGAAATCCATTCCAGGCAGATTATTCCCCTTTGCTGTGTACATCTCTGTGTTTGGGATGTTTTCCACTGTGTGTACCTACACCATGGCACCCAATGCTATAAGGCCTCTTCTTGCTGCTTTGATCCTTTCCTAGTCTGGTTAACTGGTTGTTTTACTTCCCTGTGGATTTATCATGTTGTGTTGCACATCCTATACAAATTTCACATCAGGAGATGTTTGGTACAAAAGAAACTATCTGGTGCAAGCAGGGATTAAGTCAGGAAACCTTATACATTAGAAGAAATGCTCCTTATCATCCCACCTCAGTCATTATGTCCCCACCAGAGTCATTATGTCTCTATTTTGATCACCTTTGCAGCATCCTTCTCCCCATTCCTGAGCACTTCAGGTCACCAGCTCTGGACCAGAGGGAGTACCTGAGGGATGCGCCACGTCTCCATCAGGAGATCTGCCCTGGATCAGACCCCACAAAACCAGATCTGCCACCTCCACTGTTAGCGCTTGCAAAAGCAGACATCCCCTTTGCACGCACCCAAACCCACCTCCATAGGGAGGAGAGGAGAGGCCTCCAGCCTTGAGTTTAGCCACTCGGTCATTTTTACTTCTTGGCAGACATGAATCTTTGCAATAAGGGGCGGGCAGGCTAGCGATAAATCCCACTAAAGGTAAAAGTGATTGATTTTAGAAGACACTGTTTAAGAATTTGTTTTTCTAATGGATCCTAAAGTCCTGTCATCAATTTTGCCAAGCTCAGCGGTGCCAGGAGGCTGCTGTATCCTGTCCGAAGAGGAGGAGGGAGATGCAGGGAAGAAGGAGAGATGAGGTGGGTGAGACAGGGATGGAGGAGGGGAGAGAGACTGGAAAAAAGAGTTCATCATATGTCCCTTCCAGATGCAGTATCCTAAAATGTGGATTATACTCGACCATAAATACTAATCCATTAGTTGCTCTTTCACACGCTGCTGGCTGGAATGCTACCTCCATTTGCCTGCATGATAATCTATTTGAATATCAATGTGGCTTCATGTTAAACTGTTTCCCTTGGAGTTTCAGATGAAGGGCAGGCGTGCAGGGCCTGTGCTTTGGGGATAGGGTACCGTATCGGGGGCAGAATCCAAAGGTAATTATTGAAATCCCTCTTCATTTCCTCACAGCAGACCAAAAAGCAAGAAAAAAACCACCCAAAATTAATAAAAAAGGAGCAATCCAGGCAATATTCCCTTGGTCTTTAATGGGACATTAAAAGAAGGTTCTCGTTTATTTTTAATTCTGCCAAAGGATTGCATTGATTTGTTTGGTTCCCAAGGATGGGGAAAAGTGAACACAGACAAGTGATGCATAATGGGGGTCTGCATAGGGGAAATGCTGCTATGGGTGACAGGGAATCTCTCTGAATAAATGAGCCCCTCTCAGCTGTGGAGAAGTTTGGAAGCTTCACAGTAAGACTGGTGCAACCCCCACCTCATCCCTTCCTCTTCTTCCTTACAGGGATGAATTTTATTTTGTGGGTTCTGATAATAGAAACAGACAGAAGTGAACAAATCACAGAACTGCCCCTCTACTCTGTTCCCGTGAGACCCCCTTTGCAGCACTGGGTGCAGTTCTGGGGTCCTCAACACAAGAAGGACATGGAGCTGTAGAAGCAAGTCCAGAGCAGGCCACGAGGATGAGCAGGGGCTGGAGCAGCTCCCGTATGGAGACAGGCTGAGAACATTGGGGCTGTTGAGCCTGGAGAAGAGAAGCTGCTGGAGACCTCAGAGCAGCTTCCAGTGTCTGAAGGGGGCTCCAAGGATGCTGGAGAGGGACCTTCATCAGGGACTGGAGTGACAGGACAAGGGGTGATGGGTTCAAACTGAAACAGGAGAAGTTCAGGTTGGAGATAAGGCAGAAGCTGTTCCCTGTGAGGGTGCTGAGGCTCTGGCACAGGGTGCCCAGAGAAGCTGTGGCTGCCCCATCCCTGGCAGTGTTCAAGGCCAGGTTGGACAGAGCCTTGAGTCTAGTGAGACGTGTCCCTTCCCATGGTAGTGGGTTGTAACTGGATGATCTTCAGGTCCATTCCATTGTTTATAAGGTCACAGAGGTTTTGTCTACCTAAGCCAATGCAGGAATCTGTGATCATAGAATCATAGAATCATAGAATAGTTTGGGTTGGAAAGGACCGTAAGATCATCTAGTTCCAACCCCCCTGCCACGAGCAGGGTCACCACACACTAAACTATGTCACCCAAGGCTCTGTCCAGTCTGGCCTTGAACACCTCCAGGGTTGGAGCATTCACAACTTCCTTGGGAAACCTATTCCAGTGCCTCACCACCCTCACTGTGAAGAACTTCTTCCTTATATCTAACCTAAAGTTCCCCTGTTTAAGTTTAAACCCATGATCCACTTAGAAATTATCAGAAGACTGGTATCTGTAGCCAGTCATGGATTCTCACCCCTATTTTTAAGGGAGATAGATCCAGCCTGGTCCACAGTGAGCAGAAAGAGGCCACACTTGGTGTTTATGAGCTCACTCTTCAGTGAAATACTCAGCTTGCTACACTCATTTTGCTTTATTTTAATGCAGATGAGGAAGAAACCCTGGTTCTTTCAAAAGGAAGCAACATCTTTGCAGTGGTTCATGTTCCTGTGGCATTCCCAGATGGATCTCCTTCACATCACTTTTCTTCTTGTCTTGAGAGAGGACTTAGTCTGACAGTAGAAGATGAAGCTACCCTACCTGACTTCAAGGCCTCCTGGCAGGTTTTGCCCTAAAGGGAACCCCTCCAGCAGAGAACCCCAAATCCAGAGCTCAATGGCTTGAGGGAAAGGGCTTGGACATACTTGTCCCAGGAAGGTTTGGGTATATGATCATATAGGTATGGAGAGTTAAAACACAGCCTCTTCTTAACAGATATTACAAGCATACTTAAAGAGTCCTGAGCATTGTCTGCAACAAAGACAGGCAAGTTTTAAGCATTTCATCCATGGGGATTGGAGCATGGCCAACAGAGCTACATTGACTTCTTGCTTTGTTTGACATAGCAATGAGAAGCCATTAAATGCCTCCTACTCAGGATGTTCATCCTTGCCGAGGGACTTCTGGAAGGTGGCCAGCTAAACCAGCCAGCACTCAAGCATTGAGGAGAAGGGTCAAAAGAGAAACTACAAATGCCTGAGAGAGAAGAAAGCCAACAGTAACACTGACCAAGTAAGAGTTGTGCTCCAGTAACAGCCACAGTCTTGTGGGTTTGTTATATCAGCATTAACTCCACACTCAAAGGCATCAGTAGGTGATGGGTGAAATCCCCATGATCTTCTGCAGACAGACCTATATATAATCATAGAATCATAGAATGGTTTGGGTTGGAAAGGACCTTAAGATCATTTAGTTCCAACCCCCCTGACATATATACTAAGCCTTTCTCATGGGACAGCAGTTGAGTAGCCAGGACCTCTGCAGCTATAGCCACGTCCCTTTTCCTCTCCCTCTTACCTTCCTTCATCCCCTGCTGCCATGTCTGGCTTTCTGGGTGAGTGCTCTTCACTGTCAGTTTTAAGCCCTTCACATGAGGCCAGTGGCCCATCCCTAGACTATGTAGATTTTGGAGCTTTTAGGTGAGATCCAGCTCTAAGCAGAAGAATGTCTGGGAGAATGAGTATTTAAACATTTCTGGGTTCAAATGGCAGTTGAGCATCTGCTCTGGAAAAGCCTGAGTAGGAGGAATATCCACCAAAGGCACAGAGGACTTAAGGATTTTAAGGGATGTGGGAGCTTGTGTATTCCCCAGAATACACAGCACCCAGAAGGCTGAATACATATTTTCCTGGGAATGTCAAATAATATATTAGCAAGAAAGGAATGTTGGTGACTGAAGTATTCTAGGGTCCAGCAAAGATGTAAGTGAAGCTCAGATACCTGGAAACAGGGAATGAGGATGTTAATCCTGGCTCTGTGGATGCTTCAGTCTCAGACCTGTCTCTGCAAGAGATCTCCATAGATGACAAGTACCTGCTACCTGGTCTCAGTTAACTGCCTGTACCAGCTGCTGCTTCTCCAAGGAGGTGGTCAAGGCTGGGAAGACAAATGGCCCCCCAATGCCAAGCACAGTGCACTCCCCCCTGCATCAGTGCATCCCTCCCCAGGCTGCCTCCTGCCTCCCTCCTCTCCAAGGCCTGGCAGAAGCTTCTTACCTCTCCACGCCTCATCCATCAAGCAGGCTGATGTTGCTTTGCTCCCCCCCATCTTCCTCAGCCTGTCAGTGCCCAGAGAAAACAATGATAAATAAACTGGCACTGGAGAAACTGTCTCCTGCTGCTTGATTTATCTATTATTTGTGTTGTAATCCAAGCACCTTCTTCACTTCCCAGGCACCCCAGTCATTAACTCTGCTTCATCTGCCTTAGGTTGTTTTCCTACCTGTAGCTCTCAGAACCAGTACGTAGTTTTTTACAGGCTCTTTAGAAGCTTTGTCTTTTGTCTGGGGCTGAATCAGGCTCCCAGTGCTGAAGCGAATCATGGTGCCCACAATACATGTCAGCTCTAGTGCAAAGTTATGGAGGTGAGATTGCGGGACCTGGGACCTGTTTTATGGCCTTCCCTCAAGCCTGGCTCTGAGGTGCCTTTCCATGTACAGAGCAATCTCCAATAAAGCTTTTGGAAGTAGCTTTATATGAAAAGAACAAAAGTCCATGTGCCACTACATAATGCCAGACACTGTTACGCCCAGTGCATGCATAGCCAGGAAAAGGATTCCCCAATTCTTGCATGAACTAATGACTTCTGTTATCTTGAAACCACTCACCCTTGATGGTGTGAGAAGATGCAGCATTTTGTCTGCTATTTGTTTGTTCCCTGTTTATGTTTCTGTAGAAACAGAGCTGAAGTGGGACCTTTTGAGGGACCTGCTCTTGGGAATCAGCTGAGCCTTCTCAGGGGAGAAGCAGAGAGGAAGAGCCACAGGACATGGCTGGGAGCCTGCAGCTTCTGCTAGAAGATGGAGAGACTGCAGAGAGCAGCAGGGAGCTGCCAGCCAGGCTATGGACCCCAGGAAAAGCTCCCTAGGGATCAGAGGAGGACTGCAGGTGTGGTGCTCACTGCAGAGGAGGACTGCAGGTTGAGGGGCAGAGCTGTTGGCTGAACAACACTTTTCCATTCCCTTCTGCAGGTTCATATTAAAACATTAAAACTCACTTACATGAGCTAACAGTATACCCATGACCAGTTACCAGGACTGACATATAGCAAATCACTTCATGTCAGAGCTCATAGCTGCAACCTCTGTCTCCCACTTGTAGCACTATCCTTCACCAAATAACTCTGTAATACCCTAGAAGAACCCTATTTTCTAGAAACACAATGATTTCCATCATTGATGTTCTCCAGATAGTTCACGTAACGCTTCTGGGCAGGCCCAGGAGTCCTTCAACCTTGATCAGTTTGCACTGTAGATGTCCAAGCTTTTCTGTCATGTCTATCACCTTTTAGTGCTTCTTTACCTCCACTTTACCTCTAATATTTCATACTCATTTTACGTCCAGTATATTTAATACTCACTGTCTAATATTCAATCCTATTGTCCAATATTCATGAAACCTTGGTTAGGACACTCTTTAGGGCATCTAGCTCAGGGCATCTAACATTCAGGGCTGGGGACACCTCCTTTAGGAGCCAGCATTGAAACGTTACCTGTGGTGTGTGACACAGCATCACATCCTGCTGTAGACTTCATTTTTCACAGCTTATCTGGGCTACAGAGTGATTTAAAATAATCCTCATAATCACTCCTTTGACTGTCATGCCAGCCTTGCACCCTGCTCACACAAGGGTACATCTGGCTCCACGAACTTGGCTGTTATTATGATGCTTCTCCCCACATGGTAAACCAGTGCAGGCAATTCCACAGCACACAAAGCGATAAAAAGATATTGAATGTTTAATCAAACATTCCCCTCTTTTATTTGCCTCTCGATTGCTAGTTATTACATCATCTAGATCCTTTCCCCTTCTCTTTAGGTGCCATAAAATTATCTCTGGCTCTTGCAGTCTGTGAGTTTATGATTAATCAATTACTTAGAGAAGTTATCTATTAAAAATCAAAATGTGATGCTCGGTGCACTTCCAATAAAGCATCATACAGCAAGAGATTACTGGTGTAATCCTTTTCTTCATCAGTTGCTTATTACCAGTAATTGTGTTAAGGGGATCACAGGAGTCGTTAAGTAAACAGGGTGCATTAAAAGCGTGTGCGGCGTAACAAGGAAAATTACTTACTTAGTGATAAATGGTGCTGGAAGAGATTAATTGAAGAGCTCTTTCCACCAACTTTACTCAGCCTGATTCATGTCTTGCCTTGAAAACGTGGCCAGTGAAATCACTTTTTGGCTTGAGTAAGGTTGATTTCATGTTAACACCACATCTGTCTAAAAGATGCAGGAGTAACACAGGAGTTTGGAGTCAGAACATCCTTCCACCAGCTCCCACGGGGACCTAAGCACAGATCTTTAGCTCAGCAAAGGTGATATAAACAGCAGAGGACAGGGGTTGAACAAGGCTCTGATATATGGGTGCATAAGAGCTCAGATCCTCAGGACCAGTTTTAGGAGAGGAACAGTTGTTTGTGCTCACCCTCCTGGGAAAACTTTCCCTCTTCAACATAATCATGTCCAGGAGGGGACTCAAACTGTTCCAATGATGGCCTGCAAACACTAGCCCACAGAGTCGTCTCCTCCAGATGCAGAGCACCATGATTTGAGTTTGCTGGGTATCATCACAACCCAACCCCTTGGTGAACAAGCCTGTTGTCAACAGCACAGCAAGCAGCAGACAGGGGCTGGTGCCTTAATTAGTAAAGACAGGACCAAATAAAGAAGGGGGTTGGAGTCCTCCCCCTCCCTGCCAGATGTTCCCCCATTTCAGGAGCCTTGACAGCACACAGCATGTGGGAAGGGATGGGGCTGCTCCCAGCTACCACATCCCCACCCCACCGCTCGTGCAGCGAGCTGCCTTCCCCGGAGTTGTCACTTTGCAGAGCTCATTTGAAGACACCAAGCAATTAACTACCCCGTCGGCTCCCCCGTCCCCCTGCGAGCCTGACATCTCAGGAGAGACAGGGACCGCAATGCAGGTCTCTTCCCCAGCAGCGTGAGTGGCTCGTCTCTGTCTTGGCCCATGCAGGCAGCGCTCAGTGGGTCTCATTTGTTTGCATTTGCCTGGTGCCTTGACATGATGAAGTAAAAAGTTTTAATATTCGCCGACATGAATTTTTAATGCCTGGCTCCTGCTCCCGTGTCATTATTTGCCTGCGCTTCAGCACTTTTGGAGTGCGTTTGTTTAGATAATGTTCCGTTAAAGCAAAAAGGGGGGTGGGGGGGAAAGCCTGAACCGTTCTCCCCATAGTGACCATTAAATTACCTTCCATGCTAGGCTGGTGTTTGACAGGCACTGGCGAGGCAACTTCACCTCCCATGAACAGGGGAGCTGCAGTCACCCTGCTTAATGGGAAAAATCTGGTGTTGAGGTCGCCAGCGTGATTCCAAGGAGCTTTGGTGTGAGAGAAACGGGGCTTTTCCGCCTTCTCCTGCTCTTCCTCAGCAACTCTCACACTCCTCAGCATGGGAAAGGAGGAGGATGAGGGTGACAGGAGGAAGAAAGGGAGGGAAAGGAGGGCTTTGGTGGACTGTAACGATGAGGTAAGGTGAGGAGGAAATGGAGCAGCACTGGTAGAAGGTGGCACAGGCCTTAGGACGGCAGCAAGGTGTCTTTCTGCAGTCCCACTGGTTGAGCTTGAGGAATAGGCAGAAATGGGTTAGAACAGGACTGATGAGATGGAAATATGAATGGTTCTGTTTTGCATACAGTTTGTGTTACAGTAAAGATCTACTGAGGCTGAGGCCAGGGGTGATATGCCCTAAAACCAGCTGCTGAAAAGACAAGGTCAGGAGTTAATAAGGAAGGGACAGAGAGAAGATGAGGTGATGTGCAGTGATGGATGGATGGGTGGATGGATGGATGGATGGGTGGATGGATGGATGGATGGGTGGCTGGATGGATGGATGGGTGGATGGATGGATGGGGGCAGGGAGGATGGATAGGTAGAATCACAGTGAGGTTTAAACATGAAACCTCATCCTTTCTCTTAAAAATATGAGCTGGTCTGAATTGAACCTCCCACATCAGCACCCTACCCCCAGACTTCTCTCTCGGTGGTCACACAGGCTTTTCATTTACTCCTTTCTATTCCCAGCGGAAGCTGTTGACGAGGGAGGATCATGGCCCACCCTGGCTCTATTTCAAGGCTCAGATGCTTCTTACCAGTACCCTTTGCAGCACAGAAGAAGCTGGAGGTCTCTGTTCTCACCCCAACCCCAGGCTTGGCTTTGCACCCAGGGTCTGCTCCTGCCTCTGTCCGTGGTGCTGAGCCCTGCGCTGCCCCGCAGCCCACTTGAGGGGTCCCAGCCCTCTGGGTGCCTATAGCTGGACAACGGATTTGGATGGATCAAGGCATTGCATTGTGCACAGGTTCAGGAGAAGGCATCTCAGCTCTCTAAGCTTCCAGCTGGCTGTGGTAAGAAGGGCAGAGCAGGGGATGGCAATGGTTTGTTTAGTGAATGGCAGCCCCCACTTCAGCTGCTCATGTTTAATTGAGCTGCCCAACACAGTGGCTGAGAAACAGCCAAGAAGGTCAACTCTAAAGTGTCAGGCTGGAAACAGACCACCTCATCTTCCACATGGATATTCAGAACCTCTCTCTGCAACAGTGTAAGGACAGGACAAGGGGAATGGCTTGAACCTGCCAGAGGGGAGATTGAGATGAGCTCTTGGGCAGAAGCTCTTCCCTGTGAGGGTGCTGAGGCGCTGGCACAGGGTGCCCAGAGAAGCTGTGGCTGCCCCATCCCTGGCAGTGTTCAAGGCCAGGTTGGACACAGGGGCTTGGAGCAACCTGCTCTAGTGGAAGGTGTCCCTGCTCGTGGCAGGGGTTGGAACCGGATGAGCTTTAAGGTCCCCTCCAACCCAAACCATTTTATGAGTCTGTGATTCTATCTGTAGAGTCCAGAATCTCCGGGATTCATTGTGGGAATGTAAACAGAAGTCATGTCATAGCGTGCCTGGTAGCAGGGAGCTCGGGAGCTCACCAAGAGAGTGCAAGTCACCTGCTTTTCAGTTATAGGCTTAGAGAAGACCAAGATGCCTTTCCTAACACTTGTTTCAAAGCCCTGATCAACCACTAAGAGTCTTCAATTGCTTTTAGTGAGTGGGGCTACAGGTTCGTTTGAAAGTAAATCACAGTTGAACAACAAACTGATCTGCACAGTTCCTGTGGGAATTGATATAATCCAGTGTTCATGGGCTAAATTCCACACCACCAAAAAACTGAGGTATTGACAAGATATATGATGTTCTTGAGGACACATAATAAGTACAATAGCAGAAAACTCAAGTCTCTGGACCCCTGGTCTTGTTTCAGGGTATTATTTTTCACTGTCTCAGAACTAAGTGAAGACACTTTTGCTCCAAAGTGTGTTGACATAATTGAAGGTGGACAAGTCAAGTATGCACCACTATTCTGCAGTGAAGAAAACTCTCTGGACTTCCTTACAAAGTAGATCAGGGCATACAAGATCCCAAACCCACAAGTTCTTTGAGTTTGCATACTGCTGGCCCTGCAACAGCAACGGATTATCTCAGCAATGAACTGGGTGTCCTCTAGGAGGGCTCATGGGTTGGAACATGGCTCAGGGCAGCAGTAACAGGAGCCTTCATCTCTCTGCGATAGGAGCCTGAGGGAGCTGCTGTCCGTTCCTAGTCCTTTAAAAGCTGGAGACAGCTCCAAATCGGGATGCCCTTGGCTCTTGTGTCTGTCAGCAGTCTCCTTCTGGCCGCCCAGTTCCATGCAGGCACGAAGGGTCTGCCTGTGCTGGCGGCAAGCAGGGAGTTACATTTCACACACTCGCTTGCCTCTGTCACAGGGAGATAAGGGGAGCACAGTGTCCATTAGGGAACATTCTTAAGTTACTTGTGTCTCGGCTCCGGCCGATATGTAATCCAGGGAAAAGCAGGTGCAAGAGAGGAGCACGGCCAGGTGGCTTCTCTTTAAAGCCTGGGGGCAAGCTAAGGATAGAGGAGGAAAAACAGAGAAATGAGCTTCACGTCCAGAGGGAATTAGCGCCCTCTGCACGCTATTAAAGGATCCAGCACAATCCATGGGCATGTCAGATGGCACAAGCCCAGCACCAACCCTTCTTTCAGCAGCCAGCATTAAGCTCCTATTGCTGTTCTTAACAATAACTGTGGAGGAAGGCAGTGAGGATGCACTAAAGAGATGTTTAAATCATGGCTTTCATCAGCAAGAGATGTGATCCAGATAAAAAGAGGGATTTCTTTTGCTGGATAAAATCTGTTCTCCTTGTATGTGGACCAGTTGGCAAGGGTGGAGTTAGCCCTTCCTAATTTTAGGAAATGCAAGTGCCCACATGCAAGCTGGTTGTGGGCAGGGCTCCTCTGACCTAAGTATGTGCTCTAGGATGAAACAACTCACACCCTGACATCCACTGCAAACTCAAACCAAGGACATGTTAATGGATTGATGAGCACCTAAAATTAGGAATGGCTAATTCCACCCCTGCATATCCCAAGCCCTCAGCTAGAAGGGAAAACGATGTCAGCTGAGACCTAGCAAGTTCCTATGGGCAAGTCCATGTTTTATTATGAATTTGGAGTACAAACGCTAGTATTTGGCATTTACATGTAATTAGGAGAACAGAGCATTCCACTGCAGGACATCCCACATGTGTAGGCAGCATCTCTCCAGTTCTTTCTTACCTAACCTGCTTGCAGGCATAGGACTCCATCCCAGAGATCACACAGATCTGCCACTAAAAAGATGGTGCTGTGTTTCTTTCACCCGGGCAGGACACGGCTTTGATTCCTCTGCTCTTTACCTTTGCAATTCACACTTTATTAAAGCCATTAGACCCTCCATAAATACCCTGATAATGATCAAGTGGCGCTTCTTTAATAGACAGTAAGTAGCCCGCTACATCTCAATGAAGCAGGTTGTTAAGCAGGCACAAGACATTTCCCACAAAGACACCGCTTCTCGGTGTTTACGCCCTTCAGATACTTAGGGAGATGTCACATCACGTCTTGATCACTGCTGTACTGATTCAGCTCTTTTCATCCTGCCCTTGTAAATCAATCCTTCCAGCCCTCAGTCATTTGTCGGTTGTTCTTATACGAACTCCCTGCCATTTGACAATATCTGTCTGGTAAGAAGAAGCCCAGAAATGAGCACAACTTTCCATATACATTAACGTTGAAGCTTCACAATCCCTCCGGGATTTTTGATCTCTCTGCTGTTCATTATTTCCAGAAGGCTGCGGAAGGAAGCTCTGCTCATGAAGTGGCTTCTTGACTGGGAGCTGAGATGTGCAAAATGCCAAACAAACAGGGGCTTTGCCCAGACTTTAAGACTGCTCTTATACATTAAATGTGCCTGGGATGTCCTCTGCCCCTGAGGATAACCAGCACTGAACAAGCCAAAGCCATACTGTTAAAATCTCAGAAGAACATGTCCACAGCTGCATGGTGCTGATGGCCAGTGGCTGGTCATGATTCCTGATTCCTGGAAGCATTTGGATAAGGGCTTATTATCCTAGTCATGTCCAGGAGTGTTCTAGCAACTGGCCAGTTTAATAGTTGGGTCCCAGTGCTGGAAACACCCTCACGTACTCTCAAATTTACTAGTACCAGTGTGGTCGCAGTGACCCCCTCTCCAACCTTCCATGCAGAGAAGAATGGGGAATATTCCCAACACATTATAATTCAGTCATGGGAGACAATGTTCAACCCCAACTGTGAGACCCCAAAGAAGAGGCTGGAGGCAATAAGCAATTGAACTGTAAGCCAGAGACCCCACACAATTCCTCACACTCCTTCTTCACATTGTTTGCAATGATCCTTCCAGTATATGACCAGTTTCCTTCACACAGAAGGAAGAGTCCATGAGGGTCAAGATAAAGACTGAGGATATGATGTTTGTGTGTGGATTTGAACTTGGTTTTACAGTGATGGAGCAGAGCTGTTTGCCTGGCAGAACAAGCATTCTCTGCTAGAGTGGAGACCTGATTCATGAAACATAGAACCATAGAAACAAAGAATGGTTTGGGTTGGAAGGGACCTTTAAAAGCCGTTTAGCCCAAACCTCTGCTTCCAGGGCTTGCCCTGACCCAGTGCAAGACCCTGAACTTGCCCTTGTTGGACCTCATAAGGTTCACATGGGGCCACTTCTTGAGTTGACCCAGGCCTTTCTGAATGACATCCAGTCCCTCAGACATGACAACCACACCAACCACCTTGGTGTCATCTGCAATTTTGCAAACTGCATGTCACTGCATATGTCACTGATGAAGTTATTAGCAGTTCTGGTCCCAGTATGGACACAGTATGAGGAACACCACTTGTCACCAATCTCAGTCTGGATGCTGAGCTGTTGACCACTATTCTCTGGATGTGACCACCCAACCAATTTCTCGTCCACTGAATAGTCCATTCATCATAATCCATCTCTCTCCAATTTAAAGAGAAGGATGTTGTGGGGGACTGTGTCAAAGGCCTTAGAGAAGTCCAGATAGATGACATCCATAGCTCTTCCCTTGCCCACTGATGCCCACTTCATCATAGAAGGCCACTAGGTTGGTCAGGCAAGGTTTGACCTTAATGAAGCCATGCTGGCTGTCTCAAATCACCTCCTTATGATTCATGTGCCTCAGCATAGCTTCTAGGAGGACCTGTGCCATGATCTTCCCAGGCACAGAGGTGATGCTGATAGGTTGGTGGTTCCCAGGGTCCTCCTTTCTTCCCTTTAAAAATGGGTGCAATGTCTCCTTTTTTCCAGTCACCCGGGACTTCACCTGACTGCCAGGACTTCTAAAGTATCATGGAAAGTAGCATGTCAACTGCACTAGCCAGTTCCCTCAGGACTCTGGGATGTGTCTCATCAGGTCCCATAGACTTATCTATGTTCGTGTTCCTCAGGTGGTCAAGAATCTTATCTTCTCTTACAGTGGGAGGGACTTTGCTCCTCCAGTCCCTGTCTCATGGTTCATCCACTCAAGAGATGTAGGAAGAGAGGTTGCCCTTGAAGACTGAGGATAAAAGGTTGCTGGGTACCTCAGCCTTCTCCTTCTCCTTTGTTACCTGTTTGCCAGTCTTGTTCATCAGGGAGGAAACACTCTCTTTGACCTTCTTTTTCTGGCTGACATACCTGTAGAAGCCCTTCTTATCCTTTGCACCCGTTGCCAAGTCCAACCCCATGTGTGTCTTGGCCTTCCTGACCTATACAACCAGGAAGCCTCCCTGTGCTCTTCCCAGAATACCTGTCCCTGCTTCCACCTCCTGTGCATTTCCTTCTTGACCTTTAGTTTTCACCATCAGGTCTTGACTCACACATGTCAGTCTCTTGCCTTCCTTACCTGATTTCTTACCCTGGAGATTGAAAGCTCTTTCTTTGTTCTATACAGTGTCCTTAAAGATCTGCCAGTTCTATTCTGCTCCCTTGTCCCTCAGGGCAGTTTCCCAGGGGGTCCTGTTGAAGCACAGTCTCTATCACCAGAAGATAAGCCCTACCCATGGTCAAACCTCATTAGCAGCAGGTTGAGTTAGACAGTCCATGGTTGACATAAACCCTGTTGTGCTGCCAATACATGTAGCACAAGGGTGCTAATGACCTGATAGGCTGAGAAGTAGAAACTTAGCAAAGCTGGTTTCACTGGGAGCCGTATTCCTCTCTCCTCCTGGAGATGTGGTAAGGGACAATGAATTCATCAATCTGTCATTTAAGATTGTTCGCTTGACAGCTCCAAAATGCATCTTAAAAAAAAACCCAAACATTAAGGGCTTTAATAATTTAAGTTACTCTTAAATATGCCCTGCAATTCAAATCCTTGGAGTGGTTTAAACATTTGAAAGAAGTTCAATGTGGACAGTGATTTAAAGACAAGATAGATGGGTTCAATTTGGCTGTGCACTGCAGACCTGGAAGGCCTCAGACCTGACATCACTTTGCACTGAGAGTCTCCAGAGATGTCCATGTAAAACAGTGATTAGGTGGATAGCCAAGTGTGGAGTGGGATGCAGAGACACTGCCAGGGCAACTCCAGACCGGTGAAGGAAAGACTAGAAGGTGCTGGGATTACTATAGTTTCAGTTGTTGTCTGACCTAAAATCTGTCCATGGAGAGACCCCTCTATTGACAGTGAGATTTGGATCTAAATGGCAGTGTTCTCTAACTCTCTGCTTTCTCTACTCTGAAAAATGACCTTGTGGTTTTGTAAACCAGAATGGCTTCAGTGGTTCAGAAACAAGCACATCTCAGGTATAATTTATTTATCATTCAAGTGGGACCAGTCATCCCATCGAAGTGCTGGTTTTCTCTCCATAAAGAGAAATTATTCAAATTAATGTTGAGGGAAACACCTGAGACATCTATGCTGTAGGTATCTAGACTAGTCAGATGAAACACATCCTCAGCACCAAAGCAGATCAGTTATCACCATTGAGTTTTCTCCCACTAGTGCTAATCTTCATAGAAACTGCCCTAGATTATGATCTCTGTTGGCTTCTATATATCACTGCTTATTCCTACTAGTCTTGTTTTGACCTGAGACCAATACAGCCCCAGCACAATAACGTATCAAATCCGTTGGCTGTAGACAGTACTAGACTATAAATAATGGCAATGAGGTGGTCACCCTAAAGAAAGCTAAAGAAAGAAGATCACAAACTAGTGTAGTCTCAGCCCTTATGTCTTTTCCAGGTGCTCTGAAAGTTGTCCTTTGTGACCAGATCTATCAACATTCAAAAATGTGATTAGTTTCCAAACTGAAATAGCATTTTGTTCCCTATCACATGGGCTGAAGAACTGCCAACTCACAGAGGTACAAGACCGTGTTATGGTGAGGTGGAAGAAGAAGATGAGGAAATACGGTCTGTATTTATCCCACTACAGATGCTTTTAAACGCTCCCAAAATGTGCAAGTCATCTGTGAACAACAAAAACCACTTGCAAATGCTCACATGGAAATTCCATGTGGAAATCGATTAAAAGGCGGGATGTATTTATGTGCGTAGGGCAGTTGTAGTTAGGAATAAAGCACTTCAAGAGTGTATACGAGGCCATAAAGTCCTGCAGGTCCCAGCACCTCCGCTCCACATGTCCCCACGCGTCACAAAGGGTATTAAGAGACCTGAAACATGCTTTTTCCCCATAACCCACCTTGCCTGAAGACTGTATAAACTGACAAACACTGGATTGCAAATGAGGGTTTCAGTCTCAGTCCACTGAAAGGAGTAAGGATCCCCCATGAAGAGCTGCAGCACAGAAGAACCAATGTCACGAGCTGCTACCTTCTGTAAACTTCCTCCCTAAGGCTTAAAACTTATCCTGCCTAACACATTCAAGAGTTCTCTCCATAACCCCACAGCAGCTAACAAGAGGCTGCTCCATTACTGACTGGAGATTAAATTATACTCACATCCAATTCCTTTCCCCTCATTCCCAGCAGTTTCATTACTCTCCATAATCAGACACTGCCTCCCATCCTTCAGACATGGCAACCGATATCGCCTTCCATATTTCACAATCAAAATTGCATGTGAACCCATGTCACCGAGAATTAATTTTGGTAAGACAATGTTTGTATTAACCATTCATTTATTGACTTCTGTTTGGTGGGTCAATTCTGAAATTTATGCTCCCCTGAGATCCACACATTGACCTCAGTTTCATCTCAGGTCAATAATCCCTTCCCAGGTCAATAAATCTTCAACCCGACTGTAGCAGAAGTCAATAGTATCTGCATATTCTTATATTGTCAGAGGGTCGGTAGCATACAATTTTGTGTCTGAGAGGTGAGGAAGCACGAGAGACACCAAGAACTATTGAATGAGGTATTAAAATGGAATTCTTGCTCAATAGCTCTCCTTCCCATCCATCTATAGAGTTAGATCTGCCAGCGGTAAAGAAAATCGTTGTTTGTGTTATTTATTTGTATATAAGCAAGTGAGCATCCCATCACAGAGAGACCTCCATGCTGAGAACAAGTAAGAAATGGAGGATAGTAGGTCCTGGCCCTAAAAAGCTTCCAATGGGTATGGACAAGTGGGAGAAATCAAAGCAACAGAGTAGAAGTGGAGAGTGTGGAGGGGAAGTTCAGGTTAGGGCATCCTTCCACTATCTGAAGGGGGCTACAAGGATGCTGGAGAGGAACTTTTCATCAGGGACTGGAGTGACAGGACAAGGGGTGATGGGTTTGAACTGAAACAGGGGAAGTTCAGGTTAGGTATAAGGAAGAAGTTCTTCCCTGTGAGGGTGCTGAGGCGCTGGCACAGGGTGCCCACAGAAGTAGTAAATGCTCCATCCCTGGCAGAGTTCAAGCCTTGGGTGACATGGTCTAGTGGAAGATGTCCCTACCCATGGCAGGGGGTTGGAACTGGACGACCTTAAGGTCCTTTCCAACCCAAACCATTCTCTGATTCTCTGATTCTATCTATCTCACAGTTAATCAGGAGATCCTCTAAATACCTCATAAAAGGGGGATTTTATGCTGTGACAGGGGGATTTTATGCTGTGACTGAAAAGAAAAGGAAGAGGTCTCTTTGTAGAAGTTCATGAGAGGTTTCTTCCAAGTCACGGAAAGCATCAATCTGTCTGGATGAAAATCTGCTAAGGGAGCAATAGCATCTGCACTCTTGGGTTGATGGGAAATGAGAACTGGTTTTCTGGCTGTGAATGAGAGAGGAGGGGCAGGATGGAGACAGATTTCTGAGAACTCAAGGCAGAGAAAACAAGTAGCTGATGCACTAAATGGATCCAAAACCTGACAAAGCTGCACACAACCTAGCAAACTGTGCCCAGAGGCTCCAGGACCGAGCTGTCTTTGTGGAGAGAGTGACTTATTGATGGATGGTCCCACAGCAGTGTGGCAAATGTTTCCTCTGGGCTCTTGCTTCCTGCTGGGACTCTTGGAACCCTGAAATACCCATGTGCCCATGGATGGTGCTCTGCTTTCCAGTGTTCTCCTCTCCACCTTCTCTTTGTGAGGAGTCTGTGCAGCTTTTACCTCCATAGAGACGCTCTTTCACTCAGCTAATGTGTTTTCACGATATTGTTATGAAATACGTTATTTAACAGCCCTCATTTTCTGTCAGATCTGATGGAAGTTGGCCTGGCAATTCAGAGCTTGCTGGTGATGGGGGTGGCCAACAGGCAAACACGCACACACAAGCAACAGAAATCACAGAATCATGGAATCCCAGGTTGGAAGGGACCTCAAGGATCATCTGGTCCAACCTTCCTAGGCAAAGCATGACCTGGACTAGATGGCCGAGCACCCTGTCCAGCTGAATCTTAGCAGTGTCCAACACTGGGGAATCCACCACTTCCCTGGGAGATTACTCCAATGGCTGGTTGTTCTCATCGGGAAATCTCCAGAATCTCCCCTGGAGTAACCTGTGCCCATCACCCCTTGTCTTTTCCATGTGAATCCCTGTAAAAAGAGAGTCTCCATCTTCTTTGCAGCCACCCTTTAAATACTAGAATATAGTGATAATGTCACCCCTGAGCCTTCTTTTCTCCAGGCTGAACAGTCCCAGCTCTCTCAGCCTTTCCTCACACAGTCTCCTAGTCTTTGGATCATCTTTGTGGCCCTTCTCTTGACCTTCTCCAGCCTGTCCACATCTTTTTCCTATAACAGGACCAAACCTGAACACAGCACTCCAGGTGTGGCCTGACACATGCTGATTAGAGTAGGACAATGACACCTTTACCTCTGCTGGTGATGTCCTGGTTGATGTTCCCCAGCATCTTTTTGGCTTTCTTTGCCACAGCAGCACACTGTTCACTCATATTGAACTTGTCCAACAAACTGGCAATGACTTCTACTGGGACTGAAACTGCTCCCTCCTCTTGGCCATGCTATAAATCCTCTTGAGTCATTCCATTAAAATGGCCTTTATCCTGAAAGGCCTGAAGCACTGTTCTGCTTTCCAACCTTTCCATTAAATCAAGGCTCTGCCTGGAAAGGTGTAGTTGGATTGGGATTGCTCTCTGGCCTCCCCCTGATTTGTCAGGCAATATTCATCTGACCTGTTATAAAGTTATCACGGCTGGATTTTTACAAGCAATTCATAGGAAAAGCACTTAACCAAGAGAATATTGACTACACACATATAAGAGTAAGAATATTTCTTATTAAAGAGAAATCTCAAAGGACTTTGAACCAGATTCCAGGTCAACCCTTCAAATTAACCAGAGACCACCACACCTGATACATGAGTTGGCTGATGCCAGTGACACAACTGGCTTATTTCTAGCAGTCTGAACCAAAGGTGAGGAAGCCAGGTGAGAGTGGCTCCATGTGACAGAGGGCTCAGAGGGATCTATGGAGCATGGTGGGACCAGCGTCAGGGTCTCACACCCCAGGAATGGGTGTATAAACCCTGGTATAGGAACCATGACACGCTGGGATCTCAGAGCACTTTGTAAAGCTTAGGATGAGATTTCCATCTGTGTAGGTTGCTGAACAGAGAGGTTAAACACCACCCCTATGGTCTGCTGAGGAACCAGGGACAGAACTTGGAATGCTCCTGAGCAATCTCCTTTGATAAATTCTCCATGTCCTGAAGGTGTCCATGGTACCGCAGTGCCCATATGCTATATCCAGACCTCACAAACCTTCAAGAAATGGACTTCCCTTGGAGCCACAGTGTTGCAGCCAGCTATACATGCTTTTCCCCTTCCGAGCTGAAGCTTGAGGAATGGCTGAGGGACCTGGGGGGTTTAGTGTGGAGAAGAGAAGGCTCAGGGGGGACCTTCTCGCTCTCTGCAACTGCCTGACAGGAGGATGGAGCCAGGAGGGGGCTGGGCTCTGCTCCCAAGGAACAAGGGATGGCACAAGAGGAAACGGCCTCAAGCTGCCCCAGGGCAGGTTTAGCTGGAGCTGAGGAACAATTCCTTGCCCAGAGGGTGCTCAGGCATTGGA
>NW_009944888.1:20107-31822 GCF_000696875.1 Nestor notabilis
GGCCTGGGCTGGAGTCCCCGTCCCGGCCAAGTGTTCACAGCCCGGGTAGCCGAGGCCTCAGTGCCAGGGGTTAGTGGTGGCCTTGGCAGTGCTGGGGATGGTTGGACTTGATGATCTTAAAGGTCTTTTCCAACTTACTTGATTCTATGATTCTATGATTTTCCGGGCTTTGTTTCATAGGTGCTCTCAGGGCTGAAGTTTATTCTGCTTCAAGGACCATGGACTGATCTCTGCTTCCCATATTCCTGGTGCTGCTGAGGGCTCTGGTGGGATGTAGCCCTCCTGAGTAGGGAAAACAAGCGGGGAAGACAAGTGGGTTTCAAGGGAGTGTTATTCTCCCTCCCACCTTCCCTGGCTGAGAAAGCACAGCTGCTACCTGTCGTCTTTTCCTTCCCAGCTCCAGCTCCAGCTCAGGAGCCCGGCTCCTGCCAGCCACTAATCTTCCCTGCCTCAGGGCTTTCCTGACAGAGCAAATGATCTGCCAGACCCAGCTTAATGGAATTGTAATTGCCAATTAAAAGCTGTCCTGTTAATTGCAGCAGCTTGAAGGTTTGAGTGTGCAGCCGTGTGGGCATGTGGATGCGTGAGCTGGTGTGAGATCCTGAAGTCTCTGTCTCTGAAATTGATGGTCTTACCCACAAGAAGATGGACTTGGGACTAACCAGGACTTTGCTGTTGAAACACCACCCAGGATTCCCCTCTGGCCTGTGCAAGGTAATGAACCAGTTAAAAAGCAAGAGAGGAGGAGAAGCAATGTGAAGGGGGAGAATCTGGTGTCACCGATGGGCAAAGCAAACTCGTGTTTTCGGAGCCATCTGAATTACCCTCAGTCCAGAGGGTGAGCTTGATGGATGCTGGGGGCAAGCTATAAAAGAGAGCTTGCAGATTTACTAATGCAAGGTAATGTATTAACCAACGAGGTCTGATCATTTTTCACACCTCTGTAGTACCCAGCACTGATTTTGTTCAGATCCAACAGACTTGTACTGTCAATCCAAAGGACTTTTCAGCTTAAGTGAAATGAAAACACCTGAACAGAAGGAAGAAAATAGATTTTTGTTTTCTTGCAAACGGAAGGGAATGGAAACCATTCCTGTTTTTACAGGAACAAGGTGCTTTTGAACTCTCTGCCTGTTTCCACACTTCCCTGGCAGTCCCCATTTCCTACTGCTCTGCACTCAACTACTTATATCTGAGCAAAGGAGGCATTTGGCTGCCCAGTTCCACAGGGCAATGTCCCTATGTAATAAAAAAGACACATGGAAGCAGGACACTTTGGGTAGGAATCTGGTCAGTGAAAGACCAACACCCAAACACATGGGTTCTTTCTCCAGCACTGCCACAAACCATTTCTTTGACCCTGGCCATGTAACTTAAGCTCAGGTTTGCACAGAGATTTGGGACAAGGTTACTGAAGATCAGGTTTTAAAGTGATATTTCATGGCAACCTAATCAGTGGGGCTTGAATTAAAAGGAGGCAATATGTTAAACAAATACAGGAGGCTTACAGTGTCTTCCTTCAAGCATTCCATATTCCCACCTATACTACAGCCAGAACATAAGGTCATCGGAGATAGAAACCCATCCTCATGATGGGATGTGTCTCCCTTTCACAACCAAGAGCAGAATTTCTCACCGTTCTCCCAGGGACGGGCCCCTGAGCATGGAGACATGATGGGAGGGAATAAAGATGTTACCAAAAAGCCATGGCTGTTCAAACCTCATCACTTATAGAGCTATGGATAGCTCAGCTCTACAGGTTCCTACAAAGAGAGACAGCATTTCACCAGCCTTTGCCTTGACTTCTTTCCTACTCCTGTAGGCTCTAAGCAAGGATGCCGTCTTGAGCGAGGATGGTTCAAGAGGCAGGTCCATTCCCATGGGGAAAGGCTTTCCATGTTGACCACTTGGACACTTTCCAGATCCATTCAAGCCCCCCCCCTCCACCCCAGCCAGCCTGGGACCCTGCTGAGTGCACTTATCCTTCACTGCTGCCAGAAGCCTCCAGATCTATAGCAAGAGGAAATTAGCTCTTTGGCTGGAGTTGGGAGACATTCATCTGCCTGCACGTCTCCGGTCAAGCAGAGTCTGAGGGGCCCATTTATCAGGGGAGCTCAAGAGATGTAGTGCTGCCAGGGGACAGTTCACCGTTGGGTGATTTGTCTTCTCTTCCCATGGGATTTGCATCTTCCTTTTCCATTTTGAACAGGGACAGTCTCTACAGTAGAGAAATCACTGCCTCTCTGCTCTGCTCAGACTCTTCTCTCAAAGCACAGACTCTTCCGACACTTTTTTGTCCTGTTTGACCCAGTTCTGTTCTGTTTTTTCTGTTGCATCCTACCCCATAGGAGGTGAAGGGTTTCCATATCAACCCAGCAAGGAGAACTGAAGTCCTTCCACAAGGTAGATGTTTTCTTCCCCTTTCAATATTCTTCTCCATCTTTCTTCTTCACACCTTATCTTCAGACATTGATTGAGCTGAGCCATCAAGTAGAGCCTCAGAGGTTCTTTATGCATGATGACATCTCTGGAAGAAAATTGGAGACTTTCCTCCTGAATCCACGTGTTCTTACAAGGAGGCAAATGAAGTGCATGAGAGGTTGAAAAGGAATCCATGGAGAGGAGGTCAGTTCAGTTGGCTCCACCACCTCTCTGGGTCCCTTTTTCTTTGTCTAACCACTCTCATGGGGCTTTTGTTTGTGATTTTGGTTTTTGTTTTTTACTTTATGTGTAATTGGAAGATCCCTTGCTGCATCTTCTGGCCATTGAGAACCTAAGTGATGTTATGGCCATTCCCTGAGAGCCTTCCCACCACAGAAAGAGGAGGAGGGGGATATTTTACCCTTGGGTTCGCTGGTACAACCTGCTTTGAGCAGTCTTGTCCCTGTATCTCTCCCCACCCATGGATAGCAGGATCTGAGACCCTGGGCCACTTCTTCATGTTAACATCACTCCAAGCTGCCAGTCAATGTCACATTAAGTCTTTATGTTTTGTTTTGGTGACTGCAGTTCTCTAGCCAAGCAGTCACCCCACAGGTGTGGGACTCAAAAGAAAGCTGAAGCATGGTTTAATTGCTACCTGGATACCAGCTTAGGCTATTTTAGGTGGCATTACTGTGGTTTTTCCTCTGCTCCAAGTGTGACCACTATCTGTCTTGCAGGGGCTGGATCTTGACTACTCTTCTGCTGTATGAAATTTTCTAAGTGAAGTCTGAAGATGCTCAGAGCTTGTGTGTTGTAACACCAAGGAGAAGACTGCCATGAATCTCCAGACCTGGTGAAGGAGTTTGGGGCGATTCTGGCCATTAAACAGAAAAGGAATTGGCCTGACAACGTGGCATGGGTCATGGGTCTGTCAAGACTTAGCTCAGTGCCCCAGTTTCCCAACCAGACACCTCACCAGCTTCTCTTCCATCAAGTGCACTAAGTTCCTGCCCCATTGCCCTAGGGTACCTCATGAGGCTGGAAAGACTCATCGACAAGCTGGCAGGCCCTGTTGAATAGTAAACTCTTGTCCTGGGTCCAGTTGTAACAGTTGTTTTTCTCTCTCTTAGCAGCTGGTGCAGGGCTGTGGTTTTGACTTTCAGCCTGGGAACAACGCTGATAACACCGATGTTTTTAGTTGTTGCTCAGTGATGTTTACTCTGACCAAGGACTTTCTCAGTCTCATGCTTTGCCAGGGAGGAGGGGAAGCCGGGAGGAAGCAGAGACAGGACACCTGACCCAAACTGGCCAAAGGGTTATTCCACACCACAGCACGTCATGCCCAGGATAGAAACTGGTGGGAGTCACCCAGAAGGCCCAGCTCGTTGCTCAGGTCGGGCTGGGTATCGGTCCGTGGGTGCTGAGCAATTGCATTATGCATCACTTGCGTTTATTGTTTTCTTTTCCTTTTCTCCTTTTAGTTTTATATTCTCTCCCCTTGTTATTCCTCTTATCATTATTATTGGTAGCAGTAGTGGTTTGTGTTATACCTTAGTTACTGGACTGCTCTTATCTCAACCCGTGGGAGTTACGTTCTATTGATTCTCCTCCCCATCCCTCCAGGAGCGGGGGTGCTGCGTGGTTCTGAGTTACTGGCTGGGTTTAAACCACGACACCTTTCCAAATCTGGAGGCTTGGGTGCTTTTCTTCACATTTCATTGCGATGACACTACACTGACTGACATCTCCTTCTCACCTTGCTGGCTTCAATTTAGCCAGTTTCATACGTCTCTAAATGCTGGCAGTTTGGGCTGAAGCTAAAGCATCACCATGAAGCCTTCTGCAGTCCTGACAACCCCACCAACACCCCCAAATCAGTGACTTAGTCCTCCAAATCAGGGATCTACCTAAAACCCCTCAACATCTTCAAAACAAAATAAATACTGAGTTCTTTTTTATTTGATTATCTCTTGTGGAGTCTTTAAGATCCACATTTTAATGTGTTTATTCACAATCAGGTCAATTAGACAACTACATCTAGAATGTGGCATTACAAATATAATAATGCTTTAAAATGACCTATAGACATGATCTAGGTGCTGGTGTTTTAGCAGAAAGCAGATGCTCCTCACATACCAAATCATAGAGCTGTGGGACCATTTGCACTGGGATGTTGTGGATTCAGTTAAGGGCTTCAAGAAGAGGCTGAGCATATGCTTGGAAAAGAGATCTACTGGCTGTCATTAGACAAGTGACAACAGGCCTAGGAAATCCCCTGAGCTAAGAACAGCTGAAGCCCAGGAGATTGTTAGAAGAGGAGGTATCACACATTTGTCCTCTCCTTAATTTTCCCACTAAAAGAGCCTGCTTAGGGCCACGATTGGAAAGATGGCTCTGGCCAGGATGGACCCTTCCTTCTGCTGTCATAAATCAGTGATGCTGTAAGACCACGGATAAGCCTCAGGAATGACTATGGTGACTTTGACTGACAGTCGTTTCATCCACCACTTGTAGAGCTATTTTTAACAAGGGTTCACAGCCCTTCAAATTTGGGTGTTGGAAATCTGAGTCAGCAATGCAGAAATATGCTAATCTCTGTTAAAGCAAGAAAGCACCAGCCCAAGGCATCAAAAGAGATTCGATTCCCTTTTGTGTAAGCTGCAGGCAAGACATCCTCTGTTTAATTCTCATTTTCCTGTTAGTTTTTTGGTGGGTGACTGTATCAACAGGGCCATAGAAAGACCCTGGAGAGGGACTATTTATAAGAGCAAGTAGAGATAGGATAAGGGATAACAGCTTTAGACTGAAAGAAGGTAGATTGAGATGAGCTCTGAGGCAGAAGCTGTTCCCTGTGAGGGTGCTGAGGTGCTGGCACAGGGTGCCCAGAGAAGCTGTGGCTGCCCCATCCCTGGCAGTGTTCAAGGCCAGGTTGGACACAGGAGCTTGGAGCAACCTGCTCTAGTGGAAGGTGTCCCTGCCCGGGGCAGGGGTTGGAGCTGGAGGAGCTTTAAGGTCCTTTCAATCCCAAACCAGGCTGGGATCCTATGAAGTGTTATATGGTGGCTTGAAGAGTTTTAACAGGGCTCATCTCCCCCTCTCTGTGCACAGGGACGCTCCAAAGGAAGAGCTACCGAGCTCTGGTCTCACCTGCAGTGTCCAGACACTGCTGTCTCTGTGCTGGTGATGGGCCCCAAGTTCACATTGTTTTCCTCTGCATCTAACCTACATCAGGCACAACTTCCTGCCTGCCTCAGAATCGGATCCTGGTGCTTTCCCTCTTTCCTCTCATTCCACATCAGAATCCTGCATCCTTCCAAGCAAAACCCTGCCACCGTTTCCTCAGCGGCACAAGGAATGATCTCATGGAATGGCTTAAACCGATGACTAACGACTTGCTTCATCTTCTTAGGGGCGGTTCGTGACCATGGAGGAGGCAAGTGGGTTGAAAAGAAATATTTCTATTGACATCCTCAGCCCTCAAGTGTCTCCTGGGGAAGGCGAAGGGTGATTTGGGGTGGGGGAATGTTTGCACTGAGGACCTTAGTCCTGGTGCTCCAAAGCAAATGAAGAGACCATCCTTATAAGCAAGACTTCTACCTACCAGAATGGTGTGTCCAGAGGTATAGAGACACCACATCGTTGATGTGGGATGGGAACAGGGATACAAGCCTGTCCTGGGTTCAGCTATAGCAGTCAGTTCAGGACAAAGACAAAACAAACCTCCTGCAGAGCTAGCTTGGCTCCAGACAGGACACAGGGATACACGCACAGTGCTGTCCCAGTCTCAGCTTCTGGACTGATCAGCAGCTGCATCGCCCTCGTGATCTCCTAGAGCATCCCACAGGGATCATCTTAACCTTAAAAACATCAAATCCTTCTTCCAGGCATTACATACCCCAGAATCCCAGACACATCCCTCCTGCTTGTCTGCACTTAACTGAAGTACCTGACTTCAAAGTCTTTTTGCCCTCAGCTAATTCTCTATCCAACAGAGGGGCAGGCAGAGAGCCAGCACAGCCTGATGCTTCCCGGTTACAGGGTGTGCTCTCAGCACCTCTGGATGGGCTGGACCTGGTACCTGATGGTCCCTCTCCTTGCAGAAGGATGTCCCAGGTATGTAGGGATGATGTCTGGAGGGCAGAGGGCTTGTTAAAACAAGATACAAGCTTGTATGCAAACATCATTGCCACCTCAGAGGAGCACAGTGAGCCTGACCTGCTCGCTTTCACCGGCTCAGGTCTGTGTCAGCTTTTTCTTTGTTGTTCCTTTAAGCAGCTTTTCAAATTGATGCTACTGAGGGGAAAAGAAAAAGGCTGAAAGAAAGCACCAAAACCCCAGGAAAAGGCTTGCAAGGCACGGTGTGGACTGGCCCAAAGCAGGAGGGATCTTTGTGGCCTCCTATAGGGGTTTGCTCAGGGATGAAGCCCCATGACACAGAGCTTTGGAGACACTTTGTCCCATACATCCAGCCCTGCCTTGTGCCCTCAGTCCTACATAATTCCTCTCCAGGAGTCCCTCCTCTCCTGGGATTCCACAGACCTTTAGCACTGCATGTGAATGGCCTTTGCAGCCCTATGGATGCTGGCAGGAGCCTCCTTTCACACACACACACCACACATGCACTAACACATCCGTGCTCCAGCAGGGATGTGCAGAGTTCCCTCCTCCAACCTGCAACCCCTGTGCAAACATCACACAGATTTGCACAGATCTCACACACACAGGAACACCCCAGTGGCAAATAAACTGCTTTGCCATCCTGTGCACCCACAAATCCTCCAGCACCCACCCTGTGCTCTGCTGCTCCAGCCCCACACATAGAATCCCAGACTGGTTTGGGTTGGAAAGGACCTTAAAACTCATCCAGTTCCAACCCATGTCCCAGGCAGGGACACCTTCCACTAGAGCAGGTTGCTCCAAGCCCCTGTGTCCAACCTGGCCTTGAACACTGCCAGGGATGGGGCAGCCACAGCTTCTCTGGGCACCCTGTGCCAGCGCCTCAGCACCCTCACAGGGAAGAGTTTTTTCCTTACATCCAACCTAAGATATGTGTGAGCAAACCTACTCATGGGGGTACAGACCCCCACACACTCCCTCCACCCTGTACCACACACCCCCAGCTCTACCAACGCTCCTGGTGAAGCCAACTTCATGGGAAGCCTCCTCACCCTAAGACCTGCTCCTAAGGAGGACCAAGGGGGTGAGGATCCCACTTCTCCACCACCCCAACCTCGCAAAGAGGCTTTACCAGCCCTTCCACCCCGCATATATGTCTTCATTCGTCCTCTTCTCATGCAGCCACTAGACGGCAGATCAGGCTCGCAGAAACCCTCTTTCCAACAGGCAAGTCGATGGGCTCATTTGTCCCAACTCCCCCAAGTCGATGGGGCTGACACTTGGCAGTCAACGCTCTGATTAAGATGCCACAGTTGAGTTAAAGCGCGCATTAAGATTTGATGAGTAATTGATCAGCACATCAACAGGGAGAGATGGAGAGAGAAGCCGAGGCTGCGGACACCTGGGTAAAAGCTTCCACTTGCACACACAGGCTCTGCCTTTAAATAAAAGTTATTAGGGAGTTTGAGTCTTAAAGGGATAATGTGGGGTTTATATGAGATGGGACTTGCTGTGGAGACACTGAGTGCAATAAACAGGCTTGACATCATATAAATGGTGATTTAGAATTCCTGTCCTTCGAGGGGCTCATCCAGACAGAGCGGGAGAGAGGGGGCTGGGCTTCAGCTTAGCCGGATCGCCTTTATCCCGATGGGAAAGTGCTGACATTGATGGATTCGTTCCTGATTTTACACCAGTGTAGCTCTGTGTCTCTCGCCAGTCCGGGAGGTATAAATAGGCATGTGTGTGTCTGATGCAGATATTCAGGGCTCCAGCCTTTCTCTTGCCTGTTTAAATCGTGCAATATTTTGTGGCTGGGAGAAGAAATGAATGAGAAGTGGCTGTAAATTGGTACTACCTCCCTCCACGATTCAATCAAAGCCACACTTGTGTGCAGAAGTGTTTGTAGAAACAGGGACTTCACTGCCAGCCCACCAGAAAAAGGGTTTCCTTTAAACCCGGTGCTGTCACAGGAAGATAATGTAAGTAGATATAATATACCTATAACAAGGATACACAATTCTTGCAGAGGAAACCTGGTTTCCTTTTTACACACATACCCATAGTCGGTAATAAACATGCACATGAAAATGTACAATAAATCCTGCGCATCACAGGTGAAAGGAAATCTGCTGTAAATCTGTGTCTATTCCTTGTTCTTAAGCAAGATAGATAGAAAAAGACCTGGCCCACACCCTGCACAGAAATAATAATGTTATGAGATGCCATAAGAATAAATTCACACTTCCCCCCCAAAAAAAGAAACCCTAAGTTGTGCCATGCTCTGGTATTCGACTGCGGCCAGGGCTTTCCAAAGGACTTTTTAGTCTCTTTCTGCCAACACTCAAATAATATCTTGCTTTGGTGTGTGAGATTCACTGAACCCACCAAGCTCTTCTCCCACCTACAGCTGGGGGCACACTTATGTGGCCACACGAGCATCACCCTTCTGGGAAAGAAATTTGGGTGTGTTCTGCCAAGGAGGTGAATAATTACAGTGCGAGTTGATTAGTGAGTATTGAGGTAGGGTCTGGCTCTTCTTTCCTATTGCCTCGGCTGTTTTGACTTCAGAGCACTCACTCCAGCAAGGGGGTAACAGTACAGAATGAGACACATCCTGTGTCCTCTGCTGGTGCTCCCCTCTTTAAGCTCCATCTCATCATTTAGGTGGCAGGATCCTGGGAATAGACATTATTTCCTTATGAAGGTTTAGCTCAGCTCTTACCGAGTGCTGGTCTGTTTTCTGACTGTGTCTCTGATGTTCTCATTTAGCACAAGCAATGATAACCAGCACACATCTGGAAAACTCCTGGGATATAGACAGCATTGGGCAGGAAAGCACTGACCACCCTTCTGAACAGATATTTCTCTTTGCAAGGCAGAAGGACTTTGAAACAGTTGTCAAATTAAGTCCTTTTTCTTGCATCCACTAGTTTTGGTGTCTGAGCAGTGTCCAACTGCACCAACAGTGATGAGCAGGGATTTATTTCTACCCAATCAACCCATTCGCTGATAGTTATCACATTTGCATCTGAACTACTCTCCTATCCGTAAGTGCACAAGTGAAAGAATAAGGCCTTAAAAATAATATGTTGTTAAGAGAAGACTGGGAAAAACCCACACGGGAACCTGGGATTGTTTTTGGAGCAGTTGTCTAAGTGAACAACACATCGTTTTGCTGGAAAATGACATTTTATTCTGTTTGAAAATCCTGACATCTGGAAATGGGTTTGCACTGAGGAGCCAAAAATACAGAGAGAAGAATTCAAAATTTATCCTCAGAACAAAATCAACCTGGAAATATTTGGTTCTGATGTTACCCTCATTTAGTTGAGTCAAATAAAAATGTTCCATCTCACTAGCAATGAAACATGGCAGAAACCTCAACTTTATAATCCAATATATTGTTAAATCCAAGGTTTAACTAGAAACAGTCCAAGAAACCCGTGTGCCTCGTCAGAGCTGAAGCACTGTGTTTTCCCCTGGCATTACAACATATTTTGTCGCTTTGAAAGCAAAGCAAGGCAGTTGAAACAACTCATTTCAATGTTTTTAATATAAGAAAACATCCCCACGATCAGCCTGATCCCAAGACGATTTTTTTTGACAAGAATATGTTTTCCAGTAGAAAATTCCACTATCAAAAAGTGTTGACCAGCATTTTGTGGCATTATCGCAAAGGCACAGCTTCAAATAACACTGAGATGGGTATAAGCTGCATCTCTACGGACTGCAAGGTTTTCGCTTCAAGGGGGGGGAAGGTACCTGCAAGGAATTGAGGGCAGTGGAGAGATCAGAGCTGGTCAAGAGCTTGGGCTCCGACTGAGGACTAACAGCATCAGGAAAACCTGTTCTAAAATCAAAGAAGAGCTCCCAAAGCTAAAATTGAGGAGAAAAACTACTCCAGAGCAAGGAGACAGTGAGGCTGAGTCATGACTGTTCTCCAGGGACATGAAGGTCATGTATGGTCGAGCCAAAACCATGGTCGAGCCAAAACCATGGCCGAGCCAAAACCCTCTGAGCTAGCATGGAAGGTAAAGCTCACAGCTAGGGCTGGCTGCATAAATGCCCTGAATGCTTCCAAATCAGCCTCAGTTTCCTTTTTATAGAATCATAGAATAGATAGGGTGGGAAAGCACCTTAAGATCATCTAGTTCCAACCCCCCTGCCACGGGCAGGGGTGCTTTTGCTCCTTATTTCGTTGATGAAATTCATGCTTGAGTGCAAAAGCAGCCCTAGGGCTGCATCCAAATTTGAGGTTGGAAAAGTAAGAGCAGGAGAAGAAACTGCAGCTGTTGTGCTGCAAAGAGGCTCTGCTGGGCAAAAGGACAGTTTGCTACTGAAGAGAGTCCAGAAGAACCAAACTAAATGGCAAGTGTGCGTGTATCTGACAGTTCAGATGCACCAGAAGAACAGACGTTGGGTAAAAACCGCACGAAAGCACTGGTGCCCTAATGTTTGCCATCACATCTTGCAAACTGTTCTGCCTGTTGTGAAAGTAGCTCGAAACAGAGGCAGGAGGTCAGAAAGAGAAAAGCAAAATCCCAGGATCCTCAAAGCTGGAGAATAAAGAATATATTATCCAGGCTGATTTTATTATGGATCTTTCCAAAGTCTCCATACCCCGAGGCAGGACGGTGCTGGGGAATGGGCACTGCCCTGGCAGTGCTCTGCGGGGCTGCAGCAAGGAACAGCCTTATCTGCAGCCGCAATTGAAGGTGGCATTTTGAGTGTGCAATTACGCACATCCTTTCTTTTCTCATCTCCGCCAGCTCTTTCAATCCTGCTGCTCCTGCTAGTATTTACTGCTGAGGGCGGCTGAATTCTGTACACTGCCTGCTTGGCCTGAATTTCATCACACACACACACACACACACACACACACGCATATACACAGAGCATCCCACCTCTATCTGAATGCAGAGGTGGCAAAAAAGAAGAGGGAAAAAAAAACCCCAGCTCTTTGTTTTCCAGCCATCGCTGTTTATTGCATAGAAAGGGAGGGATGCTGTGGTGGGGAAGGGGGAAAACTGGGTAGCACGGAGGAGATATGGGGAAAGAAAAGGTTAAAAGTGTCATAATTCACATAGATCTTTCTGCTTTCTTCCTTTCTCTTCTTTTTCCCTCTTACACCTCCCTGTTAGCTTCAACCCTGCCTGTTCCAGTGGAAATTCC
>NW_009944888.1:31847-37723 GCF_000696875.1 Nestor notabilis
CTGCTGTTGGAAGGGGTTTTTCATGTTACTGCTTTGCTGGCAGCACATGGGGTTTGTGCCTGCACAGGAGGAGTTTTAGTACCCTGGAGACCACCAAACCCTCCCTAAAGTTGTGATATCTCTGAGAGCCCTGGGCCATCAGAAGTGCTTGGAGTCTGTTGAGGACTCATTCTGCTGCCCCCAAGCCCCTTTTTTGCAAACCTTGCAGAAAAGCCATTCCCCTCCCTGCAGCGTTCACCCTTTTGGTGGATTAGATAGAAATCAGACAATGGGTTGCAGGCATTTAAGGATATTTAAGGGTACTGATGAAGATGGGTTGGGGAAAGGGTTGGCCAGGCATAAATGTGGTTTCTCCTGGCTTCTTAAGATGCTTCACCAGCCTGATTCATAACCCAGAAGGGTAAAATGACAACAGAGCCACACTGACCTCACTGCCAGGTTGGACGGGGCTTGGAGCAACCTGGTCTAGTGGAAGGTGTCCCTGTTTGTGACAGGGGGTTGGATCTGGATGACCTTTAAGGTCTTTCCAATCCAAACCATTCTGTGATTCTATGAAATGAACAACCCATGAACCATTGTGATCCACCCTCCCAGAGGCATCCCTCTGTGACAAGAGGGATGCAGAGGGGACACAATAGCTTGTTTTGCTCAGTGGTGGACATTGCATTCCAAATCCATGCAGTCCTTTGATGAACCCAACCTGTGCCAGAATAAGGTGGCTGCGCTCACCCCCTTCCCACAGCAAACCAAGCCAAAGGACAGAGCGAGGGCTGGAGCTCTTCCCCCTGGTTTCTCCTTGCACAGCAAAACAGTGGTTCCAAACGCTGGTTCCCTTCCAGCATCCCTTGCATTTCTCCTCTGTTTTGACTTAAAATGTGACTTTGGCTTTCAAGTTTAAGAGAAGAGAAACAAGAGCTGACACTTGCGTCAATATGAAACAACAGTTTTTTGCCTCATTTAGACTTAGCGCCATGAGTGTTTCTGCTTGCTGGGTTTTAAAAAGGAAACAAAACAACATTTGACACTGAGTGCTGGGTATCCCTTTCTTTCAGAAAGCTGCTCTGCAGCAAAGCTTCCTATCCACATTCAAAAAGAAGTGATTTAGGGTGGATGGGACCTCTGGAAAACTCTGCTCCAACTGCCCCCTCCCCAAAGAAGGGCCAGATTAGAGCAGGTTTTAGTATTTCACTTGTGAAGAATAATGCCATTTTCAGTAAAAAAAATCATTTAGAGAATTTCTGTTTGCAGCTTCTCATGGGAAAAACTCTTCCTCTTTGGCTCTGTGTTTCTGGAAGCAACCCGATACTCCTTAGCTATTCGGGAGTTACCCAGGTGAAGACTTTAGCAACTGCTTGCTCCATCCTGCCTGACTTACTGCTTCACACTGGTCATCTGTAAACCTCACTCAGTTTGCTGGGGATCATTTAGCAAACGGCTTTGAGTTTGCAGTCTGCTTCCCCAATGAAATTCTAACAGCAAAAGGAGGCAGTGGGTGTGCATTAAGTGCATGCATGCTGTGTGTTTACAAACACATCCAAACACCACGCATCAGCTTTATGAGCGCCGAGCACGGCAGCGGATGCAAATTGCTTTAGCTCAGTCGATGGAGCCAGAGCGTCTCGCAGCAGCCACAAGACCTGGCCCCCTCTCCATACTCCTCTGCAGCGTGTATTTATCTAAGTAATCTTCAAGATATTAGCGATAATCTTTGCCATTTTCCTTTAATGAATGGCTGACATGCTCGCCTGGAAGCTGTTACTGCAGGGACCACCAGAGAGGAGAAATCAGATATCCTATCTCCAATCGTTTATCACTATCAGATCAGGGACGGAGCTTTTTCCCCTGTCTCTTTCCTCAATACCTCCCGCCGTGTTGGGTTATTAACCTCACTTAGCCTCCAGCAGAGCCTGGGAGACCAAACCAGAAAGGTTCACATGTTATTCCCTAGATGCTCTGTGCCGGAAATGTTGGGGCAGAACAAGATAAGGAGGGAGGGCAAAGCAGGATGGGGGAATCCTTAAGGATCTTGGCCATAAACAGGGTTTACTTTAAACCATGTCATTCACCCAGTGACGCCAGCCTCTGCTGAGCAGGGAACAGAGGAATTACTTGCTTGTTATCAGCTCCCCACCAAGGGTTGTGATCTCATTAGTTGTCCCAGAGTAACAAAAAAGGGATGCCAGACAAGGATGCTGGAGCGGAGGATCATAGAACAAGGGATGCTAATGGCCCATAAGCAGGACAGGCTTCCCAGGGAGGGGACTCTGCCTCTGGGTTAACATCCCTCCAGCAGCCAGGTTTCCCCCCCACAACCATCCAGAGGGTGTCTGCTTTCAGAGCACTTCTATCCAAGCCTGTATCCCACAGGCTTGCTAAAATCCCTGAGTTAGCAAAAGTCAGTGCCACAGTCTTGACCAAATTCTGTGTCCATTAACTACTTAACAAAATTCCTTGTGCCCGCCCCTGCCTCCAACATATTAGAGTTAATGCTTTTCCTCATTTCCAGGCCAAAAGCCAAGGCAGAGCTTTGCAGAACTGGTTTACCTCCTATCCTTGGAGTATTCAGTTTGCAAAAGGCTGCAGAATGAGCACTGCAGCCATCTAGTTGAGCCTGAGCTTTCTTACCCCACACCTGCATCACACTCTGGCTGGAAATATCCACACCAGCCCTTCTTTTCCCTGCAATCCCATGAACAAAACAGGAGGCATCAGTTCCTAAGTCCTCCGTGAAAAATCTACATGCTGTGCTCAGTGGGACTGCAAATATCTACGCTTTCCTGCTGTTTTGGGGTTGCTTTTCACCTTCCAGATGGTATCTGGGATTCTGAGTTATTTCTAATCTGTGGGACATGGGAATGCTTCAAGCTGCCAAGTCACACATGCCTTGTGCCATCTCTGTTTTAGGGTGAAGTCTAGCAGATGTTAGCCCATCTCTGCTCTGCACCCTGGCTTTATCCTGTCATCCAGCTGGAAACCCAGTTGCTGGAAGCCAACACATCTCTCAGATGAGTAGCAGAAGGGTCAGGAGTCCAGGTTTAGCAGATAAACCTGGATGTGACTTTTTGGGACGCTTAGATAATCAGGACATGAATGACAAGCACTTCTAGATGCCCATTCATCCTCCCAGGAACCATCTCTTCATTTCCTCACTCAAACTGTGTTATAACTTTAAAATATAATGATCATTTCCATCAAACCTAGATGTTTACTCTTTACTTTACTCACCACAAACCTGCCCTTTTAGGGATTACAATTACACATACGCCATATTTTGATGGTTGAAATGAACACCAAGGGACATTGAGTATATGTATATTTGAACACTGAGAGGGTCTTGGCTGAGTTTGGACCACCAAGCTTGGAAGCCACTGAAAATCCTCTGAACAGCACATATGACAGCAAGAAGGGTCTTCAATAGGTCTTGACAGCTGTCAAGTATTTCACTTACAAGTTGTGACAAGCTTTTTACGCTTTCCCAGTGATTGGGTGGATATGGAGATTGAGGTCCACACATCTGCATTAAACACCTTGGGTTAATCATGTCATCTCCTGGGTAGAGACAGCCCAGGTGCACACACAGCCCCTCTTGGTTTGTTCCCCAGGTGAGGAAAGGTGGACCTGGGGGTCAGGAATATGAGTGGACTGTATGCACGATATGGAGGGGATCAGATGAGACATACTATCCGAAGGGAATGCCCTTGCAGCCATCTAGGTGAGTTGCTTTGTGACTTCCTGAAGACTCATTTGTCCAATTTACATCACCTTTTGCAGCGGGTTCTGACTGAGGGTCCTGCCTCATCTGCAAGAAGATTCAAATCCTGCTTTGGGATTCCCAGGTCAACCTCCACTTGCAACACTGGGTTAACTGGAATGCATGGATGGAGTAATGCAATGCTTGTTCTAGACTAAGGAAAGAAGAAATCCTCAGGAATCCATGAACGAAGCATTTCACAGCTTCATAGAGTCTTTCTTCAAACAGATCAAGTTAAATTCACTGTCCTTTTGTGCCAGACAAAGACACAACCCTTTCACCTCCCTGCACCGAGTGCCTTCTGTCAGTGTTAAACTGCATTTTCTTGTCTTTGTCACTTTCTGAAACCCTCTCCCATCTCCATCTTTGGTTTTGGGGTGTCCTCCCCTCTCCTTTGGGGTGTCCTCCTTTCTTCCTTTGTGCCTCTCAGGCTGGAGCATTCTGATCCAGGCCATATTTCCCCACCTCTTTCTGTCGTTTCCCTCCAGTTTGTTCAGTAAATCTCTGCTGCTCCCTTGTTCTGGGAGTACTCCAAAGAGTTAACCTTCTCCCATGGTTATCCAGGTGCATCTCCACATTCCCAGGTGCAGCTCCCTGGAGCCAGCAATGCTGCTGAGGAGCTCGGCAGGGCAACAGAGCCACTTAGTACGTGTCACTGTCAGTAACAGAGCGGCAGCGGCGGCGGGATGGGGCTGAAAGCAGATCCCCACTTTCAGGTGACACTGAGGAGGGGAGATAGGGTTTCTCCTGGGGGAGGAGGGGATGAGGATCAGCCCAAGGAGAGGGTGGGTACAGAGGGCTGGGAAGGAGAAGGTGGCATTCATCACAGACAACCTCTGGCCATTTATTTCCCACAGCTGACCCATTGGTGGCATTTCCTGACAGCTTGAAAAATGGGATAACCAAGGATTAAATCCTTTGCTGGGAGTCAGCAGGGCAGGATGAGGAAGCCTCCATCTTGGTTTAAGCCAGGGCTTTGGTTGGAGGCTCAGGCAGAGGCAAAGAGGGTCTGGTTCCCTGTGTGTATGCAATGAGCTGAAGCAGTGGAGGGCACAGAGAGGATATTGAAGAGCAAACTCTTGGTGCACCTTCAGTAAATTGGGCAGGAGCATTGATCTGCTTGAGAGTGGGAAGGCTCTACAGAAGCATCTGGATAGTCTGGATTGATGGGCTGTGGCCAATGGTATGAGGTTCCACACACCTCAGTGCTGGGTCCTGCACATAGTTCACAACAACCCCATGGAATGTTATGGGTCTGGGGAAGAGTGGCTGGAAAGCTGCCTGGTGCCTTCAGTAAATTGGGCAGGAGCATTGATCTGCTTGAGAGTGGGAAGGCTCTACAGAAGCATCTGGATAGTCTGGATTGATGGGCTGTGGCCAATGGTATGAGGTTCCACACACCTCAGTGCTGGGTCCTGCACATAGTTCACAACAACCCCATGGAATGTTATGGGTCTGGGGAAGAGTGGCTGGAAAGCTGCCTGGTGGAAAAGAACCTGGGAGTGATGGTTGCTGGAGCTGAACACGAGCAGCTTGTGCCCAGGGAGGCAAGAAGCCACCAGCCTCCTGGGCCAAAAAAGTAGTATACTATAGTAAATATTGACTCGTGTCACTGTTTTAAACAGGAAGAAAAACTTCACTGAAAATAACACCCACCTTACTTGAATAAAGCAGACAGACAGGGCAGCAAGATGGCATCATCCAGTAAAGGAAACAGTGATGGGAGGGAAGGTTTAAATTGGCTATTAGGAAAAATGTCTTCACTGAAAGGCTTGTCAAGCATTGGAACAGGCTGCCCAGGGAAGCGGTGGAATAACCAAGACATACAGATGTGCACTTAGGGACATGGTTTATAGTGGTGGACTTGGCAGTGCTATATTAACAGCTGGGCTTGATCTTAAAGGTCTTTTCCAACCTAAATGATTCTATGATCCTAAACCTGGCAAAGAGTTGACTTAGCTCTGTACTCAGATGAGTACAGCATGCCAGCCAAGGTAACCACACTGATTGTCCCCACATGGGCATGTTTGTATTAGGATGGAGGGCTCAGAAATGGCTGGGAGGTGCACGCTGCTGCACAGAACCTCTCATGCAACAGGTATCAACCGGGAAACGCGCACCCGCC
>NW_009944888.1:37754-40636 GCF_000696875.1 Nestor notabilis
GGACCGGTAGGTAAAGTGTTAAGGTAAACCACCCCCTGTGAAATACATTCAGTGAGAGCTGGATGAAAGGGAGGGAGAGGAGATTGAAGTGTAGCTGGACCTCTCCTCTATCCCCCTGTTTGATTTTATGGGCTCTGAAATGTTGCCCATCTGCCCTCGGTGTACGCTGCTCTTTTTTAATTGAAACGGACAGAGGCTATTGACTAGCTATCAAAATTCATATCTATGCAACATTTCATTTCCAGTGGCCTCAGCACTCCGCTGCCACCTCTGTGTTATTCCCCATCATTCCCATATATTGTCACTTCCATAAACGGCCCCTAATTGTGGGCAGCGAAGGTGGGAGCTGCAGAAGAGCCACGGGCAAGGGTGGGACAAAAAGCTTTCAGATCCTGCTGGAAAACTTCATCAGGAGAGAAATCAAACTCCAACGGCTTCTATTTCCTTTAATAACTGGGAGATTTCATTAATTGATTGACTCTTAAGGCTAATATAATTTTGATGATGTTGCCTATCTTTTCTGCCATTGATTTTAAGTCAAGGTCTCTTTCTCACCTTTTGGTTGTATTTTTGGTAATGGGGCCCAGTGTTATTAAAATGCATTGGATTTTCACTATCTCTGCACCAGATGAGCCAAAAAGGATGGAAACGAGTGTGACTGGTATTTATTCAGTTGATCATTCGCTGCTACTGGTTTGGCTCTTCCTTTTTGCCTCAGCTCTTTACGACAGATAGCAAGAAAGGAGTTTATTCAATTGAATTTTCACTTACTTTCCCCTCCACGATAAGTGGCTTTGGTAATGGGAGAATTTCTTAATCCAAGGGAAAACAAAGAAAAAGAGAAACGGGATCCAAAGCAAAGCTGCCTGATTCTGATGTTGGCAGCAGATACATGGAGGTCACAGGAGAGCAAAGGGCTCCGACTTGTTATTTTCATGCACATATCGATGCCCAAGCGGGTCTTCTGGGCACAGGGTCCAGTTGTGCCACCAGAGAAAAGGGTGCAACACCTCTTCTGTTGTCTCATAACTATTGTCACATCTGTAGGTGCTCAGATACTTGCAGCCCCATGCACACACATCCTGGTGCTCATATCCCCATGGCACACACAACCTCATGCATTTTTCTGTACCTACAGGAGCAAATAAAATAAGCCCAGCAAGTTCTTCATAGCAAGTGACACGCACAGGTCACATCCAGACAGCTCATTGCTGTTTGCTCTCTAAAGCCTGTGAGCAGGCAGATGGTGGGTAACCATGCTTGAGCCCTTGTGATGGTGGACAGACACCTTCTCCCTCCACTGAAGGTCATAGGGTGAATTGGAGTCCCAAATGCAGGCACTGCGTCTATCAGCTGCTACCAGCAACCATCCATTCTCACAAGACACACACCAAGTCTGGGTCCTCTTTGGTGGAAAAAGATAAAAGGCTTGGCTGATTTGGACACAGAGAAAGGTCATCCTTAACCTCACCTACATGTTGGGTGAAAATGGTGAAGCAGAAGTTCCCCTTGCCACTGGGTTGTGTCTCTGGCACATGAGGATGGGGTTTTGCTGGCAGTGCAGGTTTAGGACCTTGTTCTCTGCATCAGCAACTCCCCAGTTCCTGTCAGAGCAACCCGATCATCCTCTGCAGCAATTCAGAAGACCTTTGGGTCAAGCCACCATAGGTGAATGTGCCTTGGTGCCACCAGCCAACGTCTCCAGCACATGGCCCAAGCCCCCAGCCCAGCAACTACACACTGTGTCCAAGCTGTGTTTTAAGCCCCACATTTATCCCTCACCAGCTTCCCTGGAGCATGCTGCAGCAGGGATGTGAGTCCAGATGGACAGAGCGATGTGCCATTGGATGTGGACTTTCTACTTGGCCAGCTGTCCTCAAAGTTTCCTTTCTACCATTCAGGTAGTGCAGAATATCCAGGAGTACTTAATTCACTAGTACCACCTATGCCACAGGGAGACCAGACCCTGCCAGGTACTGCCTGGTCCCTCCTTTGCCATGGTGGGAATGCCTTCAGCCTTCCAATACCTAAAAGGGGACTACAAGGAAAGCTGGAAAGGGGCTTTGGAGAAGGGCCTGTAGAGACAGGACAAGGGCAATGGCTTTAACCTGCCAGAGGGGAGACTGAGATGAGCTCTTGGGCAGAAGCTCTTCCCTGGGAGGGTGCTGAGGTGCTGGCACAGGGCGCCCAGAGAAGCTGTGGCTGCCCCATCCCTGGCAGTGTTCAAGGCCAGGTTGGACACAGGGGCTTGGAGCAACCTGCTCTAGTGGAAGGTGTCCCTGCCCGTGGCAGGGGGTTGGAACTGGATGAGCTTTAAGCTTCCTTCCAACTCAAACTGTTCCATGACTGTATGATTCTGTGGTCCTGGCCATGGAGACCAAGACCCTGCCTTCATCCCTTAAATTTGCCTTGGGAAAGACCCTCCATTTCCCAAGTGTTTTGCATAGCTCCTGCTGGGTGGCTGCCCAACCACATTCCCACCCCAGCTGAGCCATGCAGTATCTTCTGTCCCTTGAGAACCCTGACCCTGCTCTTCTGCCTTGCCCTCAGTAGTATATGCCTATGGGGCCAGCCTCACTAGTACAACACACACGGAGCAAGAAAGTGCCACCCTGCAACCGTGTGCTTTCTCTCACATCCCACACATGCATCTCACATTCCTGCCTGCAGAAACCACTTTAGAAGCCCAGGTGACACCCTTGGGTGGGTTGCTCAGCTTTCTGGAACCATCTTCCCTTAGAAGAGGTGACACAAGATAGACACTGGCCAAGCTGGATGTGCGTTTGCAGGGCCACACTGATATTTTCCCACATCAGCTCACCATTGCATTAGATGTATAGAATCAGAGAATCAGAAAGGTTTGGGTTGGAAAGGACCTTAAG